>NC_141052.1:14411697-14414197 GCF_041138505.1 Cibotium barometz | reverse complement strand
TCACCTCCTAGTTTTCCTTTCAACCTATTGATATGAAAGATTGATGAACTCTAACATGTGGAGGTAGTTTTAAGTTCAAACGCAACCGTGCCAATCCGATGTATAACTCGAAAATGGACCACAATATCTAGGAGATAAATTCGAGCATTTTTCCATTGACAAAGTCTGAAAATCTTTAGGAACATTAAAATAAACCAACGCTCCCGGTTCAAAAGACCGAGATGAGCATCCCCTATCAGCAGCAGCAGAAACCAAGGATTCATCGGCGCCCCGACATACCCACATCTGCATATGGAATAATTGACGTCCCGAATTACCATATCAACATAGAGAGTCATCAGCGTCTCGATGAGTCACATATGTCCATCCGCCGTCGTAAACAATCAGGTTGACTATATAAATCACCTAAAGTACGAAATCTAGAGAAAGAAATGCCAACAAAGAAAGAATCCAAATTTCCTTATCCGAACACAACAAGATAAACTTGTTTGAACTCTAAAGAAAGAGATTTCAACAAGTGAAAATACCGATGAGATTACCCTCATCAAAACATGCAGGCTATAGATAAAAGAAGTTTATCTAGAAGAATACCCACACTATAACTTCTAGTGAATTTAGAAAATAAGATTGTCTTTGAATGTTGAGGTCAACATGCTAAATGATGTAAGCAAAGCAACAATCTTGAGCCCAAATTATCCCATAAGATAATATATGTGAAGGATCACTAGCGTCCCATACCACCATGATACCAACCATACATACCAGATGGCCTTATCCAGACTTTCACATACTAAACTTGTCTCTATATACTTGAGACTACATCAAGGAATAACTCCTTCTGAGTACATCATTATTAGAAAAGAAATTGAATTATTGGCGCCTTTCTAATGATAACTACCCAAAACACAATAAAGTTAGGGTAGAAAAATAACTCATGTAGATATATAAGTAACTAGGTATCCAAGTTGGAATATGTACAAGAGTACAAAAAATAGACTCCAAAATTACGTGCAAAAAATGAAGGCAAATGCTACCTTCAAAGCACATGTAATTATTCAAAAGATCAAAAGATCCTTATAAAACCATGGATAAAAGCATAGAAGCTCCTCGAATCCATAAAGACCATAGTTGATCATAAAAATCAATGCATACCATCTAATGGACATTAATCATGCCAAAAGAAGCATTAAAATTGGTGGCCAACTCATCAATCCCCGGAGTATATGAACATTGTGTCGTTCAAGCAAAACTCCAAAGTAAGCAAGTGAAACACATGTGTGTAGTACTCAATAAAAAACCCCTAGACACAAGTGATCCAGGCATAACCTGATGAGTCCATATAAAACTTGGAAAACATCCAATAAAAATCCACCAAAACAAACCGATCAACTAACCCATGATAGAATTTGTCTTAGGCTTAAGAAATTAAGCACAATCCACACTTAAATAAGTGCAAAATAAATTATCATGGAAAAGTGTCAAAGGTGAAACACACTTTGAACGCAAATTATAGCCATCAAAAGAAATTAAGGAACATGTCCAAAAAGAATGGCTAAACAATGGTAAAAAATCATGAATACATCGTTTAGAATTAATCCATACATAAATATCCATTAATACGAGATATAATCGTATTAATAATATGCGAATAACCCGCATCTATCTAATGTCAGCACGAGAAAACGTTTTTCAATATTAAATAACCCTCAAAAATATAAAATTCTCAAGAAAAAGAATTATCATGATTTTTTCTTAATTTTTCCTAATTTTCTAAGACCTCAAAATATAATAATTTTGAATTCCACCAAACCTATCTTATGGCATTCCAAACCTATATTTTTCCAAAAAATTTTAGCTATTAATTTTGCCAATATACCATTGATATTTTCAAAATACCAATTTTTAGGATTTTTAAAAATAATTTCTAGAAATTTCTTGATTTTTTTTAGAATCCCATCGTTCACGAAATTTTTAATTCCGCCCGACAATTCTCAAATCCAATGAAAATTTATAATTTTAATGGATTTTCTAATTTTCTACGTCAAAAATATATTTTTAAAAGAATTTGAATGGTCACAGCGCCCGAATGGACACACCACATGCCAAATACCAACCCCACATTTTTTTGAAATTTAAAATAACCTTTGTCTAATTTTTCACTAATTTTCAAGAATTTTTTAAAAATTTTAAATTACCCCGAACGCATTTAGAATACGAACGGTCAAAAAATTTCAGAATTCCAACGGTTTTCCCGGAATACAGAAAGCCAAATGTTTTGAAAAATTAAAAGACAAAAAAAAAATCGGAATGTGAAAGGTCAAAGGTTTCCGGAATACGGAAGGTCAAAAGTTTTTTCGGAATTCGGAAAGCCAAAAGGTTTTAGGAAAACGGAAAGCCAGAGGTTTTTCGAAAGATGAAAAGCCAAAAAGTTTCAAGAAGAAATTTCCAGAAATTTTTCAAAGATTTTTTCCTCAAATCCCGTAATTTCTCACTATTTTTC
>NC_141052.1:14261697-14409197 GCF_041138505.1 Cibotium barometz | reverse complement strand
TATAGGATGACTATAATGCCCAAGGATAGTGAGACATTGAAGAGGCTTAGGTGGAGGTATGAGACGCTTCTACACCCTGCATAGCTTATAGATCCAAAGATGAAAAACATCCTCATGATTCCACCAGCAAGAGCTCCTCAGGATAAAATAAAAATTATAGAGATTACACATGATATTAACACAAGAGCCAAGGCAGAATAGGAGGCCAGATGGGAGGAAGAGCAGAAGGCAAGAAAAGACAAGGATCAACAAGTAAAAACGAACCCAAAGAATCTCCAAGAACAATACATCAAAGAAATAGAAGAGTTGGATTCAGTCAACCTAGAGATACTAAGGAGCTTGCAGAGGGGCATTTTTATCTTCGTGAATATGGAAGATGGTGAGCGACAGTTCCCTCTTGACATTGTGGATGTCAGAACTTTGATGGATAGGACATCACATATCACAGATATTATCCTATACGTCTATTTTTAAAGTAGGTATGCGAATTGCATTTTCTGATGATATGGTCCTTCCGTCTTTAGTTCTTCCCTTTTTCCTCAATGAGTTACCCTTGTTTTTGCAGTTTAATAAAGTGCCAGCTTCCACATGAGAGCCATTATGAGGTGTTTATTCTCAACTCTCAGCTGGCACCACTACTGCTAAGAAGAAGGAGTACTTCCCAGCAAGAGATTCAAAAGTGGTTCACCTATTTATTTGAACATGCTGGAGGTTACCGTATTAATTTTTCCATACGAATTAGGGTATGTTACTCCTCTATCTTGTTAGTTATATGCATCTAATAGATAGGGGATGCCTTAGTTTTAGATATTTCTGCTTTTGCAGGAACCATTGGAGCCTTGCCGTTATAGAATTGGGATAAGAGAATCGTGTGGACTCTTAATTCAGTACCAAGATCACATCCTGAGTTAGGCCTGTAAGTATACATTCAAAGCACCTTTCTCTAGTATCTATGGCTCCTTGAAGTTGGCAATGTATCTTATTGTGAAAGCTTATTATTATGCAGGTGTATAAAAAGGCTTCTTCATGTTCTTGATTCCCTATATGGAGACTATGAACTGTACAAATCAGAAGTCAAGCCTATAGCCTATTCAAGTGCCCAAGCAAGGAGACTCACACTCCTGTGGGGATGGAGATCGATGATACATGTAGAATATATTCTCCAGAGTCTCTTCTCCATGAATCCCTTCATGTCCAAGATAAGTGGAAGAATCATTGGGTGGACATTGATTTAGCTAGATTTACGGTTTGACATTGTGAATTTTGTTTTTTCAGACCGCATTACAGAATTATGATAGGAACTATGTGGAGCGGTACAGAGTGACCATGATACGATTAATACTAAAGAATAACACAAAGATGTCTGAGGAGAACCAGTCGGAATTCCCCGATCCTGCAAACGTCGAGGTGTTCCTTCAGGTTGTAGGGGGCGAGCCAAAGCCCTTTGAGCACATAGAGGCAGAGCCAAGGTCCAATGTGGAGGTTAACATTGAATATCCCAAGGCTGATGAGGTAGAGCAAGCTGGAGAGGCAGAGCCGAAGCCTGAAGAGAAGACAGACGCGAAGCAGACTGCAGAGGCCGAGCCGGGACCTAGTAGGGAGGCAAACAATGAAGAACCTAAGTCTGATGAGAATCCCAAGGCTAGTGAGGATCCCAAGCTTGATGAAGATCCCAAGCCTAATTTACCTGATGTAATATAACCAACTCAATTTTATGAATTGTTTCTATTAGTAGCTGTTTTGTCCCTTAACAATGATTATAAGTTTCAATCATATTCAAACTCATTAGAATCATGTCAATAATGGTTCCAGACGCTAAGGAGGCTTATCATCTTGGATGTTAATGGATTTTTGCTCAAAAGACAGCCCAAGAGCTTTGGACCAAGTGTTACAAGGAATTACAAAGTCGGGGAAATGCATGTCATGCTAAGGCCCAAATTGTATCAATTTATCACCTTTGTAACTAAGCACTTTAGATTGGCCATTTGGTCCTCAATGATGACACATAATTTGAGGCCTCTTATCACACTAGTTTTGAGAGAATCTGAGATTGAGGAAACAGAATTGTATTTTGTATATGACCAAAGGTACTGTTACATTGACCCAAGTGTTTTTCATCCCAACAAACCTGGGGTGCCCTTACTTATGAAGCGCTATGTGGATATCCAACACCCGTATAATCCCACAAATACATTATTAATTGTTGGTGATACCCCTGAGAAAGCTATGTATAATCCCATTGGAACATAGATATCACCCCTTCCTTTCGAAGGTAATGTAGATGATGTTTATTTGGAAGAACAATTGATTCCATATTTAGATGGACTGTACAAATCAAAAGACTATGTAGTACAAGATTATGTAATGAGAAATCTTTTTTTGTAATGTAATGTCTTCAACTGTTCTATTCTCACTCAAGTAATGTGTCTTGGAAAATAGTATACATTATCTTGTTTTTTGAAAGTACTGCATACATCGAATAAAAGGCTCTTGATTAATTATGTTAAAAGAGTACATTCAAATTTGTAATGTCAAGTAGGAGTGTCATTAACACGATAGACTTGATTAATTATGTTAGAAGAGTACATTGGAGTGGGTATTGTCAAGTAGGAATGATCTTGACTGTGTTACCCAATTCTTTACATTGTATTAGTCGCTCCCTTCTAAGGAAGACCTTTTTTCCATAGTGAATGAAATTAAAGTGTGCCGGCGTGTCTTGCAAGGATTCTTCGACAATATCCTTCCTTAGCTATTGTAAATTGCATTTCTCTCGTATGGAAACAATTGTCACCAGTGTTGAAGCTTCATCAATCACTTCAATGTCTATGACTTTGTCGTCCATTGCACTTTTGCGGCTTCCTAATCCATTGGTACCAACTCTCCATTGATGTAAAACGAGACCTGCTATACCAGAAGGACAAGATAAAAGTTTGAGTTGCAATCATGTACTTTTCAACCTACTGTCTCCACAGTGCAATGTTACAATGGATATTGTCAAAAACTTTACCCGGCCATCCCTCATCAAGAAGTCTTGCTAAGAGGAATGTGTCCAAATCTTTGCAGACAGGCATGGTTCTTGCTATCTTCTCCCGAAATAAGCTAAAAAGTTCCACGAACACAATAATTGGTATTAGGTAAATAATAATTTTTACTACACGAGTTGGAATGCTCCCTCGTAGAGAGCGTTGCACATCCTTGAAGAGCTTGCTTGCTAACTCCATTACTGAGGGGTCTGGGATAGGCCAATCCATGGAGTTCCACTCATCTTGCAAAGGTAGCTCTTCTAAGTGGCCACGATTGTGTTTCTTGTTTAGCAGACGGTAGAAATGATCATAGAAAAAGATTCCTGCATCTACAAGGCTTTTGTTGCTCCTTTCCTCATACTGTAGCTGACCAATGTGTACGTGAACCACATTCATAATTCCAATGATGCACTGAACTGGCTCCCACTCCTCATATAATGAGGGGTACACATCTACAACCATAGACATGGACAGTTTACACAGTTCATTAGACCATTATGAGAAAATGAAAGATTGACAAGCGATAGATTAACTTACAGTTTGGTCTATGCGAGGGTAATTTTATGTCATCTGGATTCTCAAGCACAAGCTCATTATGCATATATATATGCTGCACTAGGACTTCCTTGATGGTTGTCCTTCTAGCCTCTATCGTAAAGTCTTTCACTCTTCCTTTCCATGAAGCCCTAAAATTTTTCTTGTTGCTTGTCTTTCTTCTCTTCCTTGACTGCATAAGGACCCATGTGCCCCTGGTGATTAGCACTTCAGTCCACTAATTTTGTGCATTGAGAGAGTTGGAGATACAAATATAGCAAACACTGTTGATCTTGGTCTCCTTGCTCTAGGAATTGAATCATCTATGATGGCATTAGTGGGGCAAAATCGGGATGATATAAAACGAGATTTGCTACCCATCTTTTCAAGAAGAAATGGAGTACAAAAGGCTGAAGCTTCAGACAATGGAGTGCAGCAGAAGGTACAGGAAATGAAAAGAGCATGAGATATTGTTTAAGCCCAAGAGGAAGTTTGAGAAGGAGGGAATTTTCCCTCCTTTGCAAAGATGTGTATTTAATACATGGATACGAATAGAAGTTTCCCTCCCTACAAACATGTAGGTGTGTTTAATGCATTCGGGTGTGAAAAGTGACTATCAAGTGTATGTAGAGTATATTTTGAGGTGAAAAAGAAGAGTTTTTGGATTTAGAAAAAAGAAATAACTTATTTTTCAATGTAACGTTGCCTTCTTCCTGATTGGATGCGCTCCTTTTTTTCTCTACTAAAAGGTCCTATGAATGACCTCCAAAATGTCCTAATGTGGTGCCACACGTGAGCAAAGGATGCACATAGGCGCACAACAGAGATGTCCATCTGACAAATAGGTTGGCCCCACCAACGTCAAGACAGGTATGCACATCATGGGTGGCCCATACATATGACCTTGTGGAGTCTATTACTTCTCGTGAACAATTATAATGTGCTGACATGATTAAAACTAGCCGACTAGTAAGGTTGGTGTCTATATACATGCACTAGAAAATTGGGCCAAATAATATGTATTCCTCTGAGCGATTAGAGCATACAGAGTGTCTATCCCACGATACAAGCTAGTCAAGGAGATCTTAGGTAGTGTGTGAGCTGAGAATTGACGTATCCATTCTTAGTCCTTTTTTGTATTGGAAGTACAATCGTAACACTACTTTCTTGAGGCAATACAAAGATCAATAATTTAGGACTCTTGTGTGTTGTATGTGTGATTCCGCTGCACTCTTTTATGTAATTCATCCAGGTAGGTGTAAGCACTTATTGGGTATCATAAATTGTTAAACATTCTTAATACTTATAGATTTATGGACACAGACAATGCACTAACAAAGCTGAAAAAAAGTATTGCACACGAAACCAACATTGGGGCCGAAAAACCCATCAATACATTTGTATTTCTTGGAGCATTTTGTTGTACACAACCACGAGCACCATGTGCCAAGCTTGCCATGAACAAAAGAAATCAATACATGTACCAAACAGTATAGTTGGTGTAGATGTTGTAGTAGCACGGCCATAGCCACACCCTCACCATATGTGAGATAAGAAAGTGTGTGCAACTATCATTCCGAACACATGCGCTCTTGTACTAGAGCCTGGCTCTCATTCCCATGGCTAGCTATTGTGCTAGTTCTCCTCACAAACAACAATGGACACTCCTAAACATAATACTAGGCAACATCAAGCTTAATATAGTAATTGGAATGCGCTCCAGTGGACTAGCTCCTAGGACACCTCTGGTGTTGTCCATCAGCCATACATTGAGGACGTGGTAGCCGTATTAGGGTTTCACCAGTACAACTAAAAAACCAAGAATTGAAAGCATGAATATGATGCTTATATGAGATGAGGATCATAGATATGGGGTTCAATTTTGCAAATGGTTGCATGTAGCAAGAGATATGAGCAAAAGAGTTTTTTGAGGTAGTAAATTAGTCAAAGTTGAGGGGGGGCTAAACCTTAGGTGACATGTGGCAATTGATTTTTAATGATATAGGTTAGGTGGCCTCCTTTTTGGGAGAGAAGTTACAGAACACGATTTTCTCAAAAAGGGAGATCAGGTGGAGGCACTGTCGCTTGGGCACCCCACTTTTACATGAATGTGAACGGAGCATTACAAATCCTTATAAACAATAAAACAAAGGTGGCATCCAGCCAGCAAGTCCATTCACATAGCCTAGAAAAGGCGACGGAAGCAACGAAGTGTAAGCATCTTGGGAAGCTGCGCTTGGAGTTCCTGCCATACTCTGCTTTCCAGATCAGGAAAGGAGTTCCCGGTAATGCACAGGGGCGTGGTCCAGGCAATCTTTTGATCTGGTATCCGGAGCGCGATTCTTTGTCTCCAACGTAGAAGCTCATCGCCACGACCCGTCACATGTATCCAACTTTTATCTATCGCCAGCTTGCGGAGTGCTAGGACAACTGGCTGAAAGAGGCAGCAGAGCTCCAGTTGCGGGCTGCAGAGGGGCAGGAAGAAGCAGGGTGCAAACTAGGGCAAGGAGGAACTGGGTCTTGAGAAACTGCGGTGAAACAGCAAATTTGGTTGTGGAATTCTTTGATTGCTCGAACACCAACGAAACAGAACGTCGCCTTGCCCTGACGATAAGTTGAGAAAGCTTCCTCCTAGGAGGAGGTTAGGTGAGGAGTGTCCATAACGTCGCTCAGCTTCCCTCGGGGCTCGTCACTTCACTCAGCTTTCCCCTCGGCTTTCTTTTCAACGAGGTCTTTATAGGACATTTTTTTTTGTCCTGGGTGTTTTCACACTGACCTATTTTTTTTTTTAATTGGAAGCTTCTCAAATCAAAATGATGGGGTGATGTGTGACGTGGGCTCACTGCATAAAGTAGTCAACAAAAAGAGAGGCATCTATATCTTGTTCGACACCAAGGAGACGTTCATTAAAGGTTATCCAAGAAGCTCCATATTGGGTGAGCAAAACACTCTCTATATCTCAATATTTTTATCAGCAATAGATTGCAAATATGGCCTTTTTTCACGACCATGTGTAATCGTCTTCTCACAACATCCTCTCTCTCCACCTCCTAGTGTGAGCATCGCCCTTATCGCCAACAGCACTACAATTGGAGTCACACACCTCCAGTTGTCTCTGCATAATGCTATTTGAGATTGAAAATAGTAATCTCCATTTTGAGACTTTAACTGTTGCCAACAAATTTATTGTGAGTTCTATTTACATAAATGCATTTGTCTCTTCATGTAAAGTGTAAAAGTAGTTTTTACGAGCGTTAGTAAACCATAATAGTAATGTCCCAATAGCCTTCTCTGGGCATACTCTATGGTATCCTTACTCTATGAGAGAGAGAGAGAGAGAGAGAGAGAGAGAGAGGTGTATAAAGGAGATGTGTGTGTGCGTGAGTAAACAAAAGAGAGAGAGAGAGAGAGAGAGAGAGAGAGAGAGAGAGGTATAAAGTAGATGTGTGTGTGCGTAAGTAAACAAGAGAGAGAGAGAGAGCAAGAGGGAGTGTGTTGATTTGTTTTTGAAAGAGCTTCTCTCTCTCTCTCTCTCTCTCTCTCTCTCTCTCTCTCCCCTGCGCTTTATCTCTCTCTTACTCTTACTCCCTCTTTACATAGGAAATGCAAAGAGAGACTGTGTTAGTCTATTTATGTGTGTGGAGAATAGAGAGAGATCAAAGAGAGAAAAAGGGAGAGAGAGCTATGTATTTTTGCATAAATGCATTTGTCTTTTCATGTGAAGTGTAAAAGTAGTTTTTAAGAGTGTTAGTAAACCATAATAGTAATGTCCCAATAGCCTTCTTTGGGCATACTCTATGGTATCCATACTCTTATTGAGAGAGAGAGAGAGAGAGAGAGAGAGAGAGAGGTGTACACGTGTGTGTGTGTGTGTGTAAACGAGAGAAAGAGAGAGATGTGTGTAAAGGAGAGAGAGAGAGAGAGAGAGAGAGACTTGCCTATATATATAGACATAGCTTCTCTCTCTCTCTCCCCCTCCAGTTTATCTATCTCTCTTACTCTCTCTCTCTACATAGAAAATCCAAAGAGAGAAAGAGGGAGTGTGCTGATTTATTTTTGAAATAGCTTCTCTCTCTCTCCCCCCTGCGCTTTATCTCTCTTACTCCCTCTTTACATAGAAAATACAAAGAGAGACTGTGTCGGTTTGTCTATGTGTGTGGAGAAGAGAGAGAGCAATCAAAGAGAGAAAGAGAGAGGGAGAGCTATGCATTTTTGCATAAACGCATTTGAGAGAGAGAAAGAGAGTTGATTTGTTTTTGAAAGAGCTTCTCTCTCTCTCTACCCTTGGGCTTCTCCAAAGAGAGACTATGTTGGTTTGTCTCTGTGTGTGGAGAAGAGAGAGAGATCAAAGAGAGAAAGAGGGAGGGAGAGCTCGATATTTTTGCATAAATGCATTTGTCTCTTCATATGAAGTGTAAAAGTGGTTTTTAAGAGCGTTAGCAAACCATAACATTAATGTCCCAATAGCCTTCTTTAGGCATACTTTATGGTATCCATACTCTATGAGAGAGAGAGAGAGAGAGAGAGAGAGAGAGAGAGAGAGGGAGTGTGGTGATTTTTTTTGAAAGAGCTTCTCTCTCTCCCCCCCCTATGCTTTATCTCTCTCTCTTACTCCCTCTTTACATAGTATATGTATATATATTATATATGTTTATGTTTGTGCTTGTTCCTAAAGTATACATGTATGTGTGTATGTATATGCATCTCTATATTATTTTGTCTCCGCATGTATGTATACATATAATTGCAAGTATATTTAAAAATTTATATATGTGTGTATATTTTGGCCAGTCAATAGCTTTTGCATAAGCAAAGAGATTTTGAGTGTGTGTGTAAACATGAGAGAGAGAGAGAGAGAGAGAGAGAGAGAGAGAGAGACTCGCCCGTATATATAGACATAGCTTCTCTCTCTCACTCTCCCCCTGTGATTTATCTATCTTACTCTTACTCTCTCTCTACATAGAAAATGCATAGAGAGGGAGAGGGAGAGGGAGAGAGAGAGAGTGTTGATTTGTTTTTGAAAGAGATTCTCTCTCTCTCTCTCTCTCTCTCTCTCCCCCTTGTGCTTTATCTCTCTCACTCTTACTCTCTCAACATAGAAAATGCAAAGAGAGACTATGTTGGTGTGTCTATGTATGTGGAGAAGAGAGAGAGAGATCAAAGAGAGAAAGAGGGAGGGAGAGCTATGTATTTTTGCGTTCGTGTGTGTGTGTGTGTGTGTGTGTGTGTGTGAGAGAGAGAGAGAGAGAGAGAGAGAGAGAGAGAGAGAGAGAGAGTCATATTAACGTCCCCACAGAATGCCTTGAAGGCATATGGGACCAAAAGACATGACATCACAATCATTACAATCTACTTCAGGGTGCACTTAGATGCAAGTGCGCATAAGCGTGAACATTGAAAATAAAAAGCTAAGGGTCAACTGGTGCCATGTGTAATATGAAATGCTTGTGGTACGTAGTAGGAGAGAGCCACTTAGTGGGGTTTAGGCTTCTGTAATATGAAATGCTTGTGGTACGTAGTAGGAGAGAGCCACTTAGTGGGGTTTAGGCTTCTGTAAAATGAAATGCTTGTGGTACGTAGTAGGAGAGAGCCACTTAGTGGAGTTTAGGCTTCTGGAAGTCTTCAATTATTGCTCTTCCTTCGCGGTAGACAACCCACTTCCCAGCTTGACAGGCTTCTCGAACTTTAGCAAGTTTTGCACTTTTGTTTTTGAGGTGCATAGGTGTAAGCTCGTCTGCTAGCCACAGCTTGGTGCCTTGGAGTGCCTTGGAGTGCCTTGGATTGAAACCTTGATCTTGTCCTTCTTGGTTTCATAGCATAGAACGGCCTATCCCCCTTTCAGAGTAATGAGATATGGATTGCCTATGTCGATGGAGGGGAGAACCCTGTTGATTCTCCTCTTCCAGATGTCTATATCAGGGATATAGTCATCTGCATCAATCTCGGTTTGCTCCCTTACCTCTTGCTTGTCCCAACCCTGTGGGAGTCCCCCTACCCGAATGTCTCGGGCAACCAACACTTGAAGTTTTTCTTCCTTGATGGTGAAATAACATCTAATTTCACATGTTGTTGCATACCTTTGGTGGTGTCAATGAACTCCTCCTTGGCTTCTTGGATCTGCTCTTGAACTTCTTGAACTAGGTCAAGCTTTCCCTCGAGAGTGGCCACCTTGGCCTCAACTTTGCTGAGCTGCTTCTTCAAGGGTTTGTTTTCTTCTCATAGCTTGTCGATCTCTACTAAGAGAAACACCTCTCATGAGCTCGAGCTATGACTAGTCAATGGCTTGGTCGGTGTGGCGAGGGCACTTGTGTAGGTGAGTTTCCTCGGCATTGTGGTGATGGCCAACGTTTGTTGGCCTGGCTCTCCCAATGTATCGCAGTCTTGTTACAAGGTGGAACACAGCATGGAGGTGGCCGCTATGGCCTGGTGGTGCCCTACACCAGGCCTAGCGTGGTGAGGCTCGAGCGGGGTTCACACGCACGAGGGAGAGAGAGCAAGCACACGTGACAGGAGAGAGCGGCGAGAGAGAGAGAGAGCGAGAGCCACAAATTATTTATAATGATAGCATGGTCCTTTCTATGAGATCACTGATACATTACATTCTCTTTACTCATTGTTTAGGGGGGATCTTTATGAAGTTATATTTGAATAGATTTGGTGGAAGCTTAGAAGTCTATTTTTAATTTTATGTTTCATTAGATGGCTACTTCCCGTTGGAGATGGGTCACGCCACCTCTTACTATATATAAAAGAGGACACATCTCTCTTCATGTGTCTATGTATGCCAAGTTTGGTGCTTTGTTCAAAGAAAATGAAGTTCTTGAAGATTTCCCTTCGTGGATATATATGTAAAGCATGGTACCTCGATATACAAGTATGCCAATTTTGATGCTTTCTTCAAAATCGTCCATGATTGCCAAAATGGTATTCAAATTTAAGGCCTACTCTATGGTATCCAAACCTCTCTCGTCCAAAGGACGCGTTGGGGGACTAGTATCCAACAACAGGCCTTCTGTGGGTGGCTTGCCGGATGTCTTCTTGGAACTTGGCAGTGGTTACTTTGAGGCCTACTCTATGGTATCCAAACCTCTCTCGTCCAAAGGACGCGTTGGGGGACCAGTATCCAATAACAGGCCTTCTGTGGGTGGCTTGCCGGATGTCTTCTTGGAACTTGGCAGTGGTTACTTTGAGGGCTTTGACGAAGCCATCCTGTGCATAGGATCCCATGGGGAGATCTTGTTTTTCTCCGAAGAGATGACCTCCTTCAGTCTACCTTTCAGGTCGTTTCATCTCACAGAACAGATAATTTCAAGAGAGAGAGAACACAAGATAGGCAGCTTCCTATGGAAAGAAAACAGAATAGGGGCTCTTCATAAGGTGCCCAAATCAAAGATCTCCAAATCAAGCAAATTAGTACCAATGTTTTTGTCTTGAAAACAATAGCAAACTTTCCTTCTGGACTAGGGTTCAAAACAGAAACTCACTTGACTAGACTATACTCCACAAGAGAGAGGGACCTGGCTCAAAATAGAGTACCCTACCAGTGAGGAAATACGCAGCAAACAAAACTGAACAAAAGTGCCTGTACCAATGCTCCTCTCTACATACCCGCAAGAAACAGCCATCCTCTTTGAGAGAGAGAGAGAGAGAGAGAGAGATTATTGCTATGCTGCCTAGACACGATCTCTGAGAGACTTGCAATAGCTCAGACAATCAAAATAGAATATCAGTCTTTTTATAGAATATCAGTCTTTTTCCTGCTTGCATACTTTTGACGAAGCCACCAATGAGTGGTGGGGGGGAAACCTTAAATAAATTATTAATAAAGTTATTAACCTTAGTTCAACCTCCACTAATTAGTTGAATAATCATTAAATTCAAACAGTGCAACTTACTGACCGACTTACCTTGCAAGGCTATGCACTGGATGACAGAATCAATGAGGTTGAGGCCTACTTCATGTCTAAGTAAGATGATAGTGCTCCAGGCCACCCTGGCTCGTGTCATGCATGCCATCAGATCCAAACCAAAAACTTCAACATTAGCGCGTGAAAAGCACCAACAGGAGGTGATGTAACATGCCAGTGCTAATAAAAAATGGTTCACCACAAGGGTTCTGGAGGCTAAGTCTTGGGTGATGGAGCTCCAATAGAGTAGCTTTCCCTAATATTCTCCAAGACTGGAGCAAACATCTGTGCAGGAGTCACATTAACGCCTGCCTGCCAAGCTCGATCCCCCATTCTGTGTCTACATTACTGACCCAAAATCCAATATAGTTGTGCCAATGGATGAGTACACCTGTTGCAAGGCAAAAGTCCTGAAAAGCTGCTCTAAAGCATCGCAAATTTCTGAGAGAGACCTCCATGAATATGGCTGTGTTATCCGCGAGCTTGCAGTAGAGAAGTTTCTCATCGTTTCTAATGAGAAGACGAAGTCCAGTAATATGTGTCTGCAAACTGAAGAAATGACTCATCGCCTCCACTATGAAGAGACGCCTAAGATCCACTGCTCAGAGAAGCCCATATGTTGTAAAGTTCCCTACAAGAAAGTCCAGTCCACCCCGTCATAGGTCTTTCAACGTCAAGCAAGAGAATGGCCCTAGCTGGAAACAAGACACCATGTGCAATAACAAAGAGAAAAAATGAGGCAGAAACTGAAATGCAAACTGCATGTGATCCAAAAGCACCACACCAAATTATATGCCCAGGTAGGAGCCTGCTTACCTTGGCACACTGCCTGCAGGAGGGGCTGTCCTAGGTTCTCCTTGTGCATCTGGTCCTCCTGGGGCAGTCACCTACAATTGCCTGAAGATATGGAATTGATTTCAGTAACCAGTGCCCTTCATCCTGTGTCTATAAGGGGAGCCATCAGGTGCTTAGAAAAAAATATGATCATCAAGAATGTCAGGGCTCTTGCGTTAAGAATCGAACTCTTGGCACACCATCTCCCTCTGCAGTGACTGCTGCTGCAGCAGATCAAGGGGCAGTTGGAAGCTGGGGAATCTCAAGGACCTGCCCAAATGCCTCCCCAATAGTGTTTAGGAGCTTGAAGTACACTTTGGGAAGGCCATGAAACCGAATTGTGAGAATGACGCACGTCTAATCTTCAAGGACCGGATCAAAATGAAGCCAGTAGGGATACACAAACGCATCCCTACCTCTCCCAATGGAGAGAGTACTGAGCGAAAAAACAGATGTGGCAACCTCTTGGGCATCAAAGTCCAACCCAAAAAAAAACTACTACCAAGTAATCTGATGTCTCTGAGATAACATAGCTGAGATGGAAGCGCCACGAGGCATGCCTACTACTAAGCTCTATATTGCTCCATGTTTTGCAGGCGCTCAATCCTGTGGTCCATGTCACAAGGTCAGGTTGTAAAGGCATCTACTGCAACAATGAGAAGATTAGTTATGCAGTTCTGGGGCATAGCACTCTCATCAAGTTGGTGTTCTGTGCTCATAGCGTCCAAGGACTTCTTGCCCCTGTCTAGCAGGCCTGCATGATTACATGCAATGAGCACACAGAGCAACATAATTTCGTTTGATTGGATGCCTTCCTTTCTCATTCTTGCAGAGACCAAAAATGACTTCACTCTTTCCTTGGTGGGCATTTACTGTGATCAATCCATCTCTCATTCTTGCAGAGACCAAAAATGACTTCACTCTTTCCTTGGCGGGCGTATACTGTGATCGATCCATTCCATCTCATCAGTGAGTATTTCATTGTGAAGTTCGGCAAAACTGGCTAGCATTTCAAAAAATTACATTGTTAAGCTTAGAAAACACTGGCACTCTGGAATTTCGCTCCCCTGCACCACGGTGGTAGGAAATGACTCTCTTAACAGCTGCATTCTGATGTTGTGGCAGCTTCATTCAACTTGAGAGGAAGCTCTCCCCACAAATGCGGTTGCCCAGCCCAAAAGCAGTTGGCTGACAGCTATCACGATTTGATCCTTCAGAGTCATAGCTCTTGGAAGTCAAGGATCAAGATTATACCCTTGGAAGCCCTTAAGTGTCAAGGAACATTATCACAAATAATATTCCATGGCTTGTAATGTCTCGACCCAGTGATCTCTAAGCTGCACTAGCCACTACAAGAGGTTTGATCCTTCTGTAGATAGTCGTAGCCTGTAGTGTCTTAATGCTAACCAGCTAGACATTACTAGCTATAATTCATACAAGAACACTTTCCATCCTTGAAGACATGAGTGCGACCTGCGTCTCTACAAGCAATGGTGCGTTTTTCTGCTTTTGACAGGAGTGCCATGGCCACATGACAGTCATCACAAACCCATAGATTTTTTACAATTCTGATGGGCGCACACTCAGGAGCAGTGATTAAGCCTTGTGCATTGGCAAAATTTTTAGTATATACACACAATGTCTCTCCCTTGGCATCATCACCTGTATCCTGTAAAAATCGAGTAAAATTTGGCAAACATCCTCCTTCCAGTCCAATAGAAATGTGTTTTTGCTTGACATTTAATTCTTTGCTCTTACAAGGTTTTGTTTCACCTGACACAATCACATGTACAACCCCACCAACCTCGATCCAACTCTTTCCTGATTCTTGAGATACTCCCAACAAGTGCACTCTCATGGCCTCAATCTTCTTCACTTCATCCCACATGTGAGCATTTGCATAGATGTTGGACATTAAAACAAATGCTGCAATATTTCTTCCATCTAATCTCACCAAGCTTTCAAAGGCATGCCTACCAAGCTCTACATTGCCCCATTTTTGGCATGCACTCAACACTGTGGTCCATGTCACGTGGTTAGGTAGGAAAGGCATCTCCTGCAACAATACCACAACCTCGTTAAGTCGACCTGCACGACCAAGAAGATCAATCATGCAGTTATGGTGCATAATACTCCGGTTAAGTCGATACTCTGTGCTCATGGCCTCAAAGTATTTCTTGCCCCTGTCTACGAGACCGGCATGATTACATGCAATGAGCACACAGAGCAATGTAATTTCATTTGGGTGGATACCTTCCTCCCTCATTCTTGCCAAGAGATGAAAAATGACTTCACTCTCTCCTTGGCGAGCATATCCTGTGATCAATCCATTCCAAGTCACAAGCTGCCTTGTGGGCATTGCATCAAATGCCTGCTGAGCATCAACCATGCTCCCACATCTACCATACATGTCAACAACAGCATTTGCCAGAACAACTTCAATCAGCTCAATTCTACCTCCTGCATAAATTTGAGTGACAATTTTTTTACCAATTTTAAGAGCTGCTGTGCTTCCACATGCTTTCAAGTTGTTTGTTAGTGTCACTTTATTTGGTAGTAGACCCTGCTCTTGCATTTGTGCATAGAGTTCAAAAGCCTTCTCACTTCGCCCTTGTTCAGCATAGCCCAAAATTATGTTATTCCATGAGACCACATCTGGAGACACACCCTTCAGTTGCATGTGTTGAAAACAATCCAATGCTTCCTTTTCATGCCCGTGTTCAGCATACCCTCCAACAAGTGCAGTCCATGAAACAACATCTTGAATTTGCAACTCATCAAATACTTCTCTTGCTTCGACAAGCCAGCCACACTTGGCATACATGTCCACCAAAGTGTTGCCAACAAGAAAATCTTTCTCAAACCCTTCTATAGCTATCTCTGTGTGTATTTCTTGACCCCTATCTATGGCCCCTAAGCTGCCACAAGCTTTCAAGCAGCAAACAAATGTGCCGGTGTCTGGGAACAAGCCCTCTGATTTCATCTGCATTGAGCAATTCAGTGCTTCCTTACCAAAATCATGTTCGGCATACCCTGCAATCAGAGAAGTCCAAGACACTACATCTCGAACCGGCAGCTTGTCAAATGCATCCTGTGCATCTATTAGAAAACCACATTTGGCATACAAGTCTACTAAAGTGTTGCCAATAAAAGGATCTTTGTCGAGACCCTCTTTGGCAATCTGAATAACCAATTCTTGGCCCCTTTCCATGGCTTGCAAGGTGCCACAAGATTTCAAAGCGCACACAAAAGTGACAGCATTTGGAGACATGCCCTCCAGCTGCATCTGTTCAAAAGAGTTCAGTGCTTCCACACAAAACCCATGTTCTGCATACCCTGCTATCAGTGCATTCCATGCAGCAACATCTTGTGAAGTCAGCTTGTCAAACACTTCGTGTGCTTCTGCAAGAGAACCACACTTGACATACATATCCACCAATAAACTGCCAACAAAAGGTTCTTGTTCAAACCCATCCATGACAATACTAGCATGTATCTCTTGCCCTCTGTGTATGGCCGCTAAGCTGCCACAAGCTTTTAAGCTGCAAACAAATGTAACAGCATTCGGAAAAACACCCTCTGCTTGCATCTGTTTCAGAGAGTACAATGCTTCCTCACCTAGTCCCTCTTCAGCATACCCTGCAATCAGTGCAGTCCACACGACTACACCTCGAACAGGCAGCCTGGCAAGTGATTCTTGTGCTTCTGCAAGTGAGCCACACTTGGCATACATGTCCACCAAAGTGCTTCCAATAAAAGGATCCTTTTCAAATCCCTCTTTAACAATCTCAATGTGTAATTCTCTGCCTTTTTCTACAGCCCCTAAGCTGCCACAGGCCTTCAAACTACAGACAAGTGTGACATCATTTGGAGGCACACCCTCCAACTGCATCTGTCCCAAGCAATTCAGTGCTTCCTCACCAAGCCCATGATCAGCATAGCCTGCAATAAGTGCAGTCCATGCGACGACACCTCGAAATGGCAGCTTGTTGAACACTTCCTGTGCTTCTATGACAGAGCCAAATTTAGCATACATATCCACCAAACTGCTGCCAATAAAAGGGTCACTTTCAAACCCCTGTTTAGCACTCTCAGCATGTATCTCTTGGCCCTTGTTTATGGCCCCTATGCTGCCACAAGCTTTTATACACCCAGCAAGTGCCACGGCATCTGGAGGAACTCCTTCCAGCTTCATCTCCTCCAAGCAGTCCAATGCTTCTTTTCCAAGCCCCTGTTCAGCATACCCTATGATGAGAGGGTTCCACGAGATAGCATCTCGATCTCTCAGATTGTCAAACACTTCCCGTGCCTCCACAAGTAAGCCACATTTTGCATACATATCTACCAAAGTGCTCCCAACATTAAAAGCACCTTCATAGCCCTCTCTGGCAAGTTCAGCATGAATTCCTTGCCCCCTCCTCAAAGCTCCTGTGCTGCCAGCGGCTTTTAAACCACAAATGAATGTAACAGCACTCGGAGGCGTGCCATCAAGTTGCATTTGTTCTAAACGTTTCAGCGCTTCCTCACCATGCCCATGGTCGATATAGCCAGCAATTAATGTGTTCCATGAGACTTCATCTTGAACTGGCAGCTTGTTGAAAACTTGCTGAGCTTCTGCAAGTGATCCGCATTTGGCATACATATCCACCAAAATGTTTCCAACAAAAGAATCTGTTTCACATCCCTGTTTGGTGATCTCTGCATGTAATTCCCGACCTCTTCCCATGCCTTTCACCCTAGCACACGCCTTCAGCAAGGCGACAAAGGTAAACCTGCTAGGGTGTACAGAATCGCATTCCATTCTCTCAAACATGTCAAAGGCATGTTGTGATTCCCCCCATTCAATACACCCTTGTATGAGAGAAGTCCAAGAGTGCTCGTTCCGCATGGCCAACCTATTGAAAACCTGCTGGCCTTCTGACAAACCTCCACATTCCACAAACATCGGGACAAGGTAATTACCAAGCACTGTATGGGCCTCCAGGCCATTGTGGCAAGCATGGAAGTATGCCCGCTTGGCACGTGAGAGATCTTTCTTTTCTCTGCACTTCTTCAAGACACAAATGAGGTTATCCAAGGATGGCTGAGTTGTCTTCGTCTCCAAGGAGGCGAGTGCCTCATCAATGCTCATTGTCTCCCACATTCTATCCTCGGTGCTCTTCGCATGAGTGTCCTCTGGCACATGTGACTCCACTTGTACTCCAAAACTAAAGCCAGGATTACAATTTCTCCCATTTGGATCAACCATATCCACTGTCCTCCTCCAACTACTGAACTCTGGCAATGGTGCTGTGAGTGCAAGCTTAGAGCCAGGCTTGCATGTAGCCCCATGCTTGTCAACAAGGAGAGTGTTAGGATTTATCAATTCCTGAAATGACTTGTTTGCGTCAATTACTGTGACTCCAAGAGTATCATTAATCAGACAATTGACACAATCCATGTCGTACCATCCGTAGCGCCCAGAGCACAGCACAGAGTTAAATGATAGAATTAGGGTTTTGGGAGGTTCTCATGAGGAGTCTTGCACCACCGGTGAGAGAAGGCTACCGTCCTGGCGAACCATCGCTGCTCCTGCAGCTGCATCTCCTCCAAGAAGACTGCTCGCGGCATGTGCCGACGTGGCAGTACTTTTTGTTGGGTCCAAATTTGATGGGTGTTTTACCTGTCAAGGGCTGTCAAAAAAGGGGGGGGGGGGGGGGAAAAAACAACATGCAATGCCTTTGAATTAACTTTTCACTCTGAAATACATTAGTTTCAAATGCCTTTCAAATGACATGTCGTTTTTTACATGTCATTTTTTAAAAAGTGCTTTTCACTTTTTTTTGAGAGAGAGAAATATATATATAATACACAATTTGCATGATTTGCATGGGTGGACCGTGGCAGCTTGGCCCCTGGGCACTGGCCACGTTTTCTTGAAATCTTCCTCACTAATTAGAATTTGGTAATCCTGATTCCCACCGTCCATGTTTCAAATCACACTTATTTTTTTAATCTCCATTTTTTAACACCGCCCCGGTGCCCTGGCTTTGATTCTAATTTCTCCCAGTTTGCTGCGAGCCTGCGACATTTCTCTTTCTTTTTTTCCCCTCTTTTTTTTTTCACTCACCCACGAGTTGGACTCTGGAGGCTAGCCGAGAATGTGCCCGTGATGGCAGGAAGTTGGAAACTTGGACCGATTCGCCTACTTGAAGCCAGTGACCAAATAAGGGGACGTTTAAAGGTAAGCAAACTGCACTGCGTTTTCTCCATTGCTGCAAATAGCAGCCACACTTACAGCATCTAGCGCAGCTTACAAGTAACCAGCCACGTCCGCCGCCGCTTCTTCCTCTAATTCGAATCTAGCATACGTACTGATCCATAACCCCATTGCTCTGTCGCCCTCTGAATCGGCCGTTGTGCAGAGCTGCAGGTTTTATGTTACCGAATCTCTTGAGGCACTGGGCAGCACGAGTAAAGACTTCTAGGGTAACAACCTACATGTTCCCCTTGTAAATAATGCCCATTGATCTGCCTCACCCCTCTCGATAAACAGTTGAGCAGAATCCGAGTGCTGCCCACCTACAGAATCCGAGTGCTGCCCACCTGTGCCCATGGTTTCCATTCCGAATGCATCGACTCTTGGCTCTCCGTCGACCGCACCGCCTCCGCTTCATGTCCCATCTACAGAATACGCATCCACTTGACCGCTAAGGTACGCCATCAGCTTCCTTGCCATCAAAATTTTTTTGGGAAGAAATCGTCCTGGTTAACCCAAGCTCCCAATGCTTACCTCATTGCAATTTGCTTATACCTTCAGAATTGGATCTATTAATCCGCCTCTTATTTTAATCATCTGGTGTGACTGGTGAGACTGGTCCATTGATTAGCTTAAACACATACTGTGATAGGCCTACCGCTCTACCAGGCTGCCCCGCAGGCTGCTGGCTAGTTGTGCCAGCGATTGCAGGTGTACACTGTACTCCGTCCTCATTTTCGTGTAAGTCAGGAATCCAGTGTAAATCGTTCGATCGTTTGGCGGCTCTAATCATCAAAATTAATGGCTCAATCAGTGAAAACGGAATCGTTCTCTAGGATAGATTGTGGAACACTTGAGAAATTCAACACATAAATTCAACCATGAAAACACATACTTTGCAAATTTCAACAAAATCAAATAAATTAAACAAAAGCATAGCAAACATAATACTTAGCTCCAAGACAAACATGCTGGGTGCAATCTTCCCCCCCCTTGTGCGTGGCCTTCCCCACACAAGAGTATTTTTATTAGCTTTCAAGCAAAAATAGGCCATAGCCCCCAAAAATATACAAAGTGTGCTTTTAGAGAGCACGACACTCTTCCACAACAAAAACAGAGTGTCCCAAAAATTGGGGCTAGGGTAAAGCCTTTAGGCTTTAATAAATTCAACATTATAAATGTATTTTTCCCAATGTATCAAAATGGAAAAATCAACTACTAAGGTTACAAGCTATGCTTGTAAAGATAAATATGATGCGCATAAGAAACATTCTCCTCAATATTATTCATCAATCCTCGTAATCTTCATCACCTGAAAATATAAGCCCAATTAATAATTAAATTAATCCCACAAATATTAAACAGGCACAAACCATAACCAACTCATGACTACCAGGCGGCGTAAGTACTCCAGGAATCACCCTGCTAATACAAACCTAACTGAAATAATCATAAACGATCCCAAGCATACGTCATATACCGCACGTATTAATATTTATAGTGGTGTCACCCACGATATTAACCTAGCCGGCATGACGCAAGAGTAACCTAGGCGTCCCCAAATCACTCAAAAGGGGGAAAATAATATTCTTAAAGAGGACTTAAAATATATTCTCATGACATCCCTCTTGCTTGAGTTTGCAATTGCCCTCAATTGCTGGTTTGTTGGGTTTGAAAAGAACGAAGAATCTCAGGATAAGCTCGGAAAAATTTCTCGGGCATCCATTTTGCATCTTCTTGAGGATGGTTTTTGAATGTCAAAAGATATTTGATGTATTGGTTCCCAGTTCTTGTTGTTGTCGTCTCTTGATCAATAATAGCATCAGGAACTAAGACTTCTTCCTCTCCTTCAACAAGAGGTGGTTCCTCATAAATTGGGTGAGAAGGAAGTGTTCCTCGAAAGGGTTTCAAGAGATGAATATGGAAAGAGTTGTGGATATTCCAATTAGATGGCAACTCTAGTCTATAGACCACATCGTTAATCTTTTCAATAATTTTAAATGGTCCATAGTATCTAGGTGCAAGTTTAACTGCAGGAAATTTTTCCACTCTCTTCAATCGTCTCTTCTCAATTCTCAAAAGTACATAATCACCTTCTTGGGATGAAAAATCTTTACGCTTCCTATTTGCTTGAAATGTATGCTTCTCTTGAGCTCTTGCAATACAATCACGCACTTCAGATAAAATGCGATCAAAGTCTCGAGTATATTGGTCAGCAGCTTCAATCTTATGGGAGAGACTAGTAGCCGGAATAGGCAAAGCTCTACCATAGATAATCTCAAATGGTGCTCGACCAGTAGCAGAATGAGGAGTATTATTATAAGCAAATTGGAGTAGATGTATGTACTTATCCCGCGAACTAGGTTGCTAGGAAACATAGGCTCTAAGCATATCCAAGATAGTGCTATTGGTGATTTTGGTCTGTCCATTTCATGATGAAAAGCCGTAGAAAAATCTAACTTAGTGCCTAAGTTTGAGAAAAGAGCAATCCAAAAGTGACTACAAAATTTGGAATCTCTATCAGAAACTATCACTTTAAGTAGACCATGATGAACAAAGATTTGCTTGATAAATATGGTCGCAGCTTGCTGAGAAGTCAGTGTCTTTTTACATGGAATAAAATAGGCTTGCTTACTAAACTTGTCCACTATTGTCCAAATCATGTCATGATGACTGGAAGTAGTAGGAAAGCCTGTAATGAAGTCCATAGACACTTGTTCCCATGGTCGGTCTAGAATGGGTAAAGGCATAAGCAATCCCAAAGCTTTGTCTTTGTAGCTTTTAATTGCTTGACAAATGTTACACTCAGCTACAAATTTTGCTACATCATTTTTCAAATGAGGCCAAAAGAATTCTCGAGAAACTACTTGAAGTGTTGCGGAAACTCCTCTATGTCCCATGAATGGTGGTTGGTGCATCTCTTCCAAGACAAGTTGTCTATAGGGTTGAGTAATAATCTTTTCTCAAAGAAAAGATAGCCATCATTATGAGAATAATTTCCTTGAGGTGTCCAATTGTTTTCACACAATTTGATCCATATCTCAGAAAAATCTGGATCTACTTCATCAGTTTCTTTCATAAGTACAAATGGTTCACTTTCAATAGCGAAAATGTTGTTAATATGTAGTCTTCTACTTAAAGCATCGGCAACAACATTTTCTTTTCCAGGTTGGTATTGAATCATGGGTTGGAAACTTTGTATGAAAGATGTCCATTTGATGTGCCTATCTGAAATAAGGGGTTGCGAAAGCAAATGCCTAATGCTTTGTTGATCAGTCTCGATAAGAAATTCTGAACCCATTAGGTAATGCTTCCAAATCTTCAAGGCATGCACAACTGCTGCTAATTCCTTATCATATGTACTATAATTTGTTTCAGCAAGTTTTAGCTTTCGACTTTCATAGGAAATAGGATGGTTGTCTTGCATAAGCACAGCACCAAAACCTTTGCCACCACTAGCATCAGTTACTACCACAAAGAATGGTCTTTGAAAGTCAGGTAGTGTAAGAACTGGTGCATGAGTTAATGCATGAGTTAATGCATTAAGAACTGGTGCATGAGTTAATGCATCCTTGAGTGCTAGAAAAGATTTATCTTGACTTTCAGTCCAATGGAAAAATGTAGTTTTCTTGAGAAGTTCCGTCAAAGGATGTGCAATATAAGCAAAATTCTTGACAAACTTCCTATAGTAACTACATAGACCTAGAAAAGATCTAAGGTCATGAATGTCTCGAGGTGTAGACCAAGAGGCTATACACTCAATCTTCTTTGGATCCACACAGATTCCTTTAGCTGACACTATATGGCGTAAGTATTCAATCTCTTTTTGAAAGAAAGAACTCTTTTCAAGATTGACATACAATTCATTTTCTCTCAAAAGATTAAACACTTGCTCCAAGTGTTGCTCATACTTTTGACGATTCTCGCTAAAAACAAGAATATCATCAAAGAACACCACAATAAAGCTTTGAAACTTTAGGAAAATGCGATTCATCATACGACTGAATGTAGCTGGAGCATTGGTCAAACCAAATGGCATAACCAAAAACTCATAATGGCCAGTCTAGGTTCTAAATGCAGTCTTAAATGACTCAGTCATGTGTACTTGATGATAACCAGACTTTAAGTCAATCTTGCTATAGACCTTTGAACCTCTAAGCTTATCAAGTAAGTCATCTACCCTAGGGATAGTGTATCTGTTCTTTACAATGATTTTGTTCAATGCTCGGTAGTCAACACACATTCGGAAAGTTCCATTCTTCTTCTTAACAAGAAGGACTGGAGCTCTAAAGGGTGAACTACTAGGTCTAATAAGACCTTTGTCTAACAAATCCTCGATTTGTTTTTGGATTTCTTTTTGCTCTAAATTGTTAACTCTATAAGGAGCTTTACAAGGTGGAGAGTTTCCTGGCAATAAGTCAATACTATGGTCTTCAGGCCTTGACTTAGGTAATCTTAGAGGTAAATCTTTCATAAAACAATCCCTGAATTTGTTGGAGATATAAGGATCAAGTTTTGGACTTTTGGATGTGTTAAACTCAATGCTAAGCTGGTTAACCCAAACCATATAAGTCTTCTCCCTTTTCCTAAGAGCTCGCTTTGCTTGAGTATGACTCAATAAAGGGCTCGTCTCTCCTTTGACTAGACATTGGAGGAAAATATTTTCATTGTCCTTCCTTACAAAATGCTATGTGTATCATAGTCTATAATAGGGTTGTACATATGTCTCCAAGGCATACCCAATATTAGGTGCAACTAAGAAATCCCTTTTTTCTGTTAAGGAATTGATGCTTAAAGTTAAACCTTTCACCTCTTGGTGGATGCAATTATACTTGGTTCCAGTAAATGCAGCTTTTCCTCTATAATGTGTAGGTGAAGATTGAATTTTTAAAGCTCTAATTGCCTTTTCAGAAATAAAGTCATGAGTGCTACCATCGTCATGCAAAACAATAACTTCATGCTCATTAATTTTTCCTTTTATTTTGAGTAGCGAATGAGCTTGAGGTTTACATTCTGCTTCTGAATAGTCAGGATTAGAGTTACCCTCTTTGCTTGAGAGATTCATCTTCATTGTCGTCTCCTTCAAGCATATTGACTCGTGCCGCAGGTGTCTGATTCTTTGCACGATCTGGGCAATTTGGTGCTATATGTCCTTCTATATTCTTTGCACGATCTGGGCAATTTGGTGCTATATGTCATTAATTTTTCCTTTTATTTTGAGTAGCGAATGATCTTGAGGTTTACATTCTGCTTCTGAATAGTCAGGATCAGAGTTACCCTCTTGCTTGAGAGATTCATCTTCATTGTCGTCTCCTTCAAGCATATTGACTCGTGCTGCAGGTGTCTGATTCTTTGCACGATCTGGGCAATTTGGTGCTATATGTCCTTCTTTATGACATCGAAAACATTTGATTGGAGGACCTTTGGGCTTGCCACCATTGACTTTCTTGGAATTTGATTCGCCTTTGACCATCTCCTTGCCTTTGTCAAACCCTAGCTTATGAAAATTCCTTGAAGCATGAAAAGGTTTAGAAAAAGGTTTAGAGTGGTTACTCTCAAATGACTTGGCCTCTCTAGAAAAACCATTTTTGTGTTCCGAATTTGTTGCCAAAGATATAGCTATAGAAAGTGAATGAGGTTTAAACATATTCACATCGGCTCTAATTGTAGACTTAAGGCTCGAAATGAATTTTCTATTTTGGTCCTTCTCATTGACTTTCTCCACAACCTGTACCTGTAGTAATGTATTCCAAAACTTCTCCACATACTGAGACATACTTTCTTTTTCAAGTTGATGCAATGTATCCCATTGATGCCTAACTTTAGATTTAAATTGTGAAGGTAAGAAATGCTTTTTCACTAGCCTTTGAAACCTTTTCCATGAATCCGGTTTGTCGCGTCCTTGCTTGATGACGCTCCACCATAAAGCTGCGCTATCCACCATGTGATTAGCCGCACATTTGATCTTGTCCTTCTCAAAAAATTTCCCCCCCAAAAAGTAGTCATCCAATTGACTAAGCCATGCCAAAAGGACTCGAGCATCTTTCTTGCTGAAAAAGCTTTACAACTGATTTTAGAATCTTTCCGTGAATTTTGTGCTTGAAGTGTAGCATTGACAGCTCTTTGGATGGTGTCATGTTCGTCATCGTAAGATGGCAAAGAGTCACGCTTACGCCTTCGACTCGTGAGCTGTCGCTCCAATTCAATTCGCATCTCTCTCTCTTCTACAATTTGTTGTTGTAGAGATTGGAGTTGCTCTTGAATTGAAGGTGGAATAGGAAAATTTGCCATAGTGCTCATGCAAACAATGTAAATAAGTAAAATTGATATTGTTTGATGTATGTAAATAAAGCAAATGATTGTACTTATCTCAATTCTCCGGCAATTCGATTTGTGTTGAAACTGAACAAAGACTTTGGTTCAATGGTTGGGTGGAATTCCCTTTGTTTCGCACAAGTCCCGAGCAATTCCGAGTGATTTAGGAGACTTGTGCTAGTCGAAATGCTGAAGAAATAATTTTCTGCACCTTGAACACTGCTCAAACAATTCTGAAAACTTGGCCAAACCTCTGTAATAATTTCTGAGAATTTTTAAATTTTTTTGGCATTTATTTGGCCTTTTTAAGCCTCTTTGAGACGCCCTAAAAAAACAATTTTCTGCACCCAAAAATCTGAAAATTACAATTCTTTGGAATTTTCCTTGAAATAGGAAAATAGGTAGTGTGAAAGCTCCAAAAGTTGATGTGACAAGCATTGGGCTTGGGAAAAGTAGAATTGGATTAAGATGAGGATTTGGGTTAATTTGAGATTAAGTAAACTTAATTGAGATTTGTGTGGGCTTCTTCTTCTCACATTTTTCGCTGTGAGGCTGCGTTTTGGCGCATCATCGCTTGCTTGATTTTGATCAATTTACATAGCTTGTAGCTCACAAAACATGCAGACCGTCAATTATAGAATTTTTGCAACTTGAATCTTTGCAAAATCTGAGCAAACCACATGAGGTTTTTGGCTATGGGGAATCCATCTATACAGTCAGATCTGAAATTCATGAAGCTTTGAGAAAAACCACTTTTTGATAAAGAAGAATGGTTTTGGGAAGAGGTAAGTGGGTTTGAGAAGTAGAGCTAGTTTGAGAATTTGAATTTTTGGTTAAAGACCATAAACCCTTCTTTTGGTTAAAAGCCTGCAACTTTCTTGAGAGTTGTGTTGATGAAGAGCTTTCCCACCTTTCCACAAATCTCCTAGCCCAAGCTCTGATACCACTGAAAACGGAATCGTTCTCTAGGATAGATTGTGGAACACTTGAGAAATTCAACACATAAATTCAACCATGAAAACACATGCTTTGCAGGTTTCAACAAAATCGAATAAATTAAACAAAAGCATAGCAAACATAATACTTAGCTCCAAGACAAACATGCTGGGTGCAATCTTCCCCCCCCTTGTGCGTGGCCTTCCCCACACAAGAGTATTTTTATTAGCTTTCAAGCAAAAATAGGCCATAGCCCCCAAAAATATACAAAGTGTGCTTTTAGAGAGCACGGCACTCTTTCACAATAAAAATAGAGTGTCCCAAAATTTGGGGCTAGGGTAAAGCCTTTAGGCTTTAATAAATTCAACATTATAAATGTATTTTTCCCAATGTATCAAAATGGAAAAATCAACTACTAAGGTTACAAGCTATGCTTGTAAAGATAAATATGATGCGCATAAGAAACATTCTCCTCAACATTATTCATCAATCCTCGTAATCTTCACCACCTGAAAATATAAGCCCAATTAATAATTAAATTAATCCCACAAACATTAAACAGGCACAAACCATAACCAACTCATGACTACCAGGCGCGTAAGTACTCCCAGGAATCACCCTGCTAATACAAACCTAACTGAAATAATCATAGACGGCCCCAAGCATACATCATATACCGCACGTATTAATATTTATAGTGGTGTCACCCATGATATTAACCTAGCCGGCATTACGCAAGAGTAACCTAGGCGTCCCCAAATTACTCAAGAGGAAAAAATAATATTCTTAAAGAGGACTTAAAATATATTCTCATGACAATCAGGAAATCTAATCTTGATTAGTATCATTTTAATCATCTTTCTTACCATCGGTCGTGCATGGGCTGGTGCGTATGATCCAATGATTAGCACATCTTGTTAATCATCACTGTTGGAAGTTAAGTGGTGTTAGTTTCCTGATTCCTGAATCTTGGCCTTTGCAGGTTATCCTGATTCCTGAATCATTCGATCAAAGAGCACCATTGCTGCTTTCAAGTTGCAGCAGGAATCATTTGATCAAAGAGCACCATTGCTACTTGCAAGTTGCAGCATGTAAAAATCTCCAGCATTTACAGAACCGGTCTACTAAACTCATATAAGGGGTCCTCTCGTGAGTTGTTTTGGTGTATGCTCACCCTTTGGGTAGTCTGATGGGCACTTGGATGTAGACTTTGGCTGTCCATAGAACTATCCACAGCACTCCAAATAGCCTACACAACCCTCCAAATGATTTAAACATCCTCTTGTTTGTCCTCATCTTGGGCATATACCACAACATGACAAATGTTATAATATGTAGAGGTGGTTGGATTCTTATTTTGATTGTTTTAACATTTTGTTAAGCTATCTTCAGCTATTGGGTGTCTCCCTTTTGTGTCTTGTTTTTGTTGTTAGTCTATTATTCCCCTGTTATAGTAGTATAACTGCCTTGTATAAAAGAACATGCTTAACCGTTAAGGAGTATAACTGCCTTGTATAAATGAACGTGCTTAACCGTTAAGGTATGCTCTCTTCTCTTTATTCTCATGTGGCTTCTTTTTCTTATTTTATTCTTATATTTTCAGTCATGGTTGACCGTCCCAATCTAGTGCCTCATAGAGGACATGGCAAAAAAAAAAGTCACAGCCTTCAATAGATTCTTTTTTGTCAAGACGGACCAGTGCCAATGTAGGACATGAGAGTAGTGGTGGGAGCTCGGAAACTTGTAATGAGGTTTCCCAAGAGTCTTCTTCTAGTAAACCCAAAAGGAAGTGGAGGACTCAATGGACTCTACTACATCCTTAGGCATATTTATGCAAGTCTACATGTAATGAGGACCGCATAAAATGCACTTGCTGTGAAGAAGATGGAAGAGTGAATACTTTCACAATGCGTGGATCCCAAAGCTTTCAGATTTCAACCTTGAATGAGCATGCAAAATCTGCAGATCATAGGAGAGCTGCAAGTATTTATCATGCAAAGCTAAAGGCTATTGGTGGCAAAGGACCAATAGATGGGGGTATTGACACAATGGTGCATTTTTGAACAGTTTAGAATAATCACTTATATGAAGCTGGTTCACTTTTGTGCATGCAATGATATTGCATTGGAGAAATATCCTACTCAATGTAAGTTACAAAGGGAGCTTGGCACTCCTAATATGCCATCATCTGATGAGTATGGTGTATATACCAATCCTATACCTGGAAGAGAGTTCTTGATGGCTTTAAGAGATTGTACTAGACAAGACTTGTATGCTAAAATTTGTGGAAGTCCATTTTTTTCAATCCTCATTGATGAAAGTACAGATAGAACCATAGAGAAACATTTGATTATCTACATTTTGTACTTGGCTAGGAATGGCAAAGGAGAGCCCATTTGTAAATTTGTGAGATTGCTACCAGTTGATAATGGATCTGGGGAGGCAATCTACAATGCTGTCCATGCCATGCTCTTAGAGAGCAATTTGGATTTGAAGAAACTAGTTGCATTTGTAACGGATGGTGCCTCAGCAATGACAGGTCATAAGACAGGTGCAGTGGCACGGTTTCAAGCATCGGCTTCACGAATTATGGGCCTGCATTGTATTGCCCACCGTGAGGCACCTGTAGCAAAGGATGGTTTTGCATCGAATCCTCATGTGTTTGCTTCCGTTTTGATAAGGTTGCAAACAAGGTATATCCATGGCTAGGGAAATCAACAAATCGACATGTCGAACTTCGAAACTTGATGCATGAGTATCATATTGCAGACTTGACAGTTTTACAAATCCATGCAATTCGATGGCTATCTAGAGGCCAAGTAATGGAAAGATTAGTTCCCTTAATGCCTGCTATTTTGGAGCAATGGAGAATGCATGAGGAAAAATGGTACAATTATGCTACAATCTTTCAAGTTCAGTTTATGATGCATTTGTTGGCTGATGTTTTGCTTGGGCAATCTGCAGAGCAGCAACACAAAGACTTGGTGGGACACATTTCCAGGACTGATGCATTTATGGCCAAGCAAGCATAGTAATTCCAACGAGTACAGCATCATGTGAGTGAGGTTTCTCTTGACAAAATGACATAAAGAGTAGCTTGAGAAGTAGCATGTGTCTGGAGACGCATGATGCATTGATGTTGTTATCACTTAATGCAAGTGATGCATCACAAGTTTGTTGGAAAAATGTTTTTGATATTTGGTTACAAGGAAAAAAGAGGAGGGCGATGCCATTAGAGTGATTTGTTCACTAATTCCATGAAGTGCAACACAAGTCAGGGGCCTAATTTTGGCAAGTTGGACATGCAAGGCATCTTGACTGGACAGCATGTTGGCCAATGTATAAATACATAAGATGGTTGACAACATCACTCTAGCTATTTTTTCTTGAACACAACTAGTGAGTAGGTTGTACTAGGGTGGCTAAGCCCATTTTGGCAAGCTGGACACACATTTCAGATGGCTGGGCAGCTAGACACATTTCAGATGGCTTGTAGAAGAAATAGTCATAGATATGTCTATATGTAATGCAAGGATAAGCTATTGCGCATCTTGCACATTAGTACTTTCATAGCATAAGTATTACATTGAAGCCTTTTGTTTGTAGATTGGATGCTTTATGTATATACAAGTTTCATCAACAATCATTATACCTAAATTTTCACTTTTAAAAAAAGCTTGTTTGTAGATTGATTGTTTAATTAGATATAGTTTTTTAATTTTTAAAAAAGCTTTTCATTTTGATAAATTGCTTGCCATTTGAATAACATGATTTTGGAGATTCATGTCATGTGAAAAGCAGTTTGAAAAAATGTATGTCACTTTAAATTTTAAGTAACCTGTCAAATTTAGGCCCTATATGCACCCAAACTTTAGGCCCTGTATGCGGGTTTTGATAATTAATTACATTGATTAAATTCGATTTTGGTAATCGGTACAGGTTGCCATGCGTGAACACGTGTTGTGTTAATGGTTTATCTGTTGCAGGTGCTCTTCTTTTTCTCCTCGTTTTCGATTCTCCTGCTTCGGTCTTTCGGTTTGTGGTCCTGGCAGTTGCCGCTCTTCCACAGCTCCATTATGTGCTTCCTTCCGATTCTTGCGTGCTCATTGCCCATGCGCCTCTGCTGCTCGGACTACTCTTCGTTCTAGTGTATGCTTCCATAGGTGGATCATGTCGTGTTAATGGCTACATGCATATCCTGCAGGTGCTCATCTTTTTCTGCTCGTTTTCGATTCCTGCTTCGGTTTGTGGTCGTGGCTGTTTGGAGCTTCTGTTTCGACCGCTCTTGCACAGCCCCATTCTGTGCTTTGTTTCAATTCTTGTGTGCTCATCGCCGATGCGCATGCTGCTCCGACTACTCTTCGTGTTCTGGTGTATGCATCCATAGGTGGTGGATCATGTCGGAGTCTTTCCTTCCCGTTGCGTCTTTGTAATATTTTTCTTTGCATGCATTTTCTTCTCATGACTGTAGGTATTTCTCTTTCTTGCTAACACGTCTCTACGTAATTTTTTTTTGGCTAACATTGTGTTTTGTATGATTTGTAGGCTGGCCGACCTTCATGTTTGTGCTTGTGGATATGTTCGATTTTTTATTGCTTTATTAACTCCAATCTGCACAGTCTTGTCGTTGACGTATACCATGAACTCCATTTCCTGTTTATTCGTGCACGATTTCTTCTCCGTTCATCCATGTCCTTCATGTTTCTTTCTTTTTTTTTGTAATTGCTATTGTATATGCATCCATGCATACGCATGCATGTTTCTGCAACTGCATTCATGTCACTAAACGATTAAAACATTGTTCATTTGCTTCCTTTCTTCCTGCGTTCTCCTTGATGTTTCCTTTTTTTGTACTGCATGCATATGCATCCATGCATACACATGGATCTTTCTACAGTTGCATCGATGTCAGTAAGCGATTAATACACTGTTCATGTGCTTCCTTGTAAATCAATCTGTCTTCGTACATTTGACCGTCTTCGTATAGTCAAATGTATGTCGTATTTGCTGACGATTCAAACTGTTTTTGACAGGTAGGTCCGTTTGCTGTAATGTCTTTTGACCATTCGTAATTCTTTCTTCTTGCCATACAGTGTTGTCTTATGCTTTTCCTGGACGTTGTGACTTCTAGTACTCGTCTCCTATATAAAGCATATATGCTTATAATTGGTAAATATGACCTGTAAGAATCTGTGGTGTGGTCTTCTTTTCGTGGACGTTGTTCTCCTTATTTAAGGACTTAATCTGCATGTTTCTTCAATGAATAGAAATCTGCACTGCTCGTCATGCCTCCTAGAAGAAGACCATTTCATGACATTAGCAATATAATGAAGATTGATCGACGACCTTGTTCTTCATCTATGCTATGTTGTGACACGGACCCTGGTCCTTCTTGTACGTGCTTGCTGTGTGGTGATGAGGGTGAACCTTCTACACTGTACCAAGGAGTCAGTGCAATCTAATAATTGTAATGTCCCTAGAAGGCTCTTTCGTTGTTCGCATCAGCGTGCAGTGAAGCAGAAAGCCTGCTCCTCCTCAGGTGTGAATATCATCGATGAACCTCTCCCTTTTGTTCTCCACAGTTTAATTGAAGTCTTATTTGCACATTTACATATTGCTTATTTTGCAGGCTCATCTGAAGCTTCAAAGAAAGGCAAAAAGGCAAGATTGCCACCTTCTGTAAACCCTTTACCCAATGATAGGAATACCAAATTTGAGCTGTCTGTTCAGAAGATTCCTAGTTTCCCACCAGATAAAAGAACGAAATTGTTTGAAGTCTGTGACTGTAGCTATAGGAAATATAGATATCAATGTTTGCTCATGGGAACCACTTGAAGAATTCGTGAGGATGGAATGTCTCAAAGGTTTGTTTGCCTTGGAAAAAGGAGGGACTCTATATCACTCCATTTCCAGATGGTGATAACTGTGATGGCTCCTTCGCTGATCAGCATTGGCAAAGCGATCAGACTATACCTGGGATGGGAGTTTTGTAAACTAGAAGGTTCCATAGTCATGTGTAGAGCTCTATGGCAAATTCGACTACACACATTCAAAGGCATGGCCAGGTTACTGTATGAAAGACCTCCATAAAGCACATTTAAATTCTTCTTGCATAATGTATCTACAGAAGAGATAACTAGAGGCAAACAACTGTATGCACTGTATGGACAAGCTGATCTTAAAAATAAAGTCTGCTCATCACACCTGTAAATCTTTTTGAGAGAGCTTTCATAGAAAACTATGTAGCCAACAAACTTGGTGCATCACTCCAGTTTGGTGCATCACTCCAGAGCACACTTCTCAGAATGTTGTGCACAGGGAAGTACTACCCCACTGCGCCATGGATAATACCGAAGACAGGCAACCTGATGATGAGTAGAAGAAGGTCGGCAGCAATTTGGAAAGTAATGAAATTGCCTCACCTTCCTTACACAATGCATGGACATCGATGAGATTTTCTTTGCAAACACGCCTAGTGGTAGATATTTTGATCTATCCTATCAACATGGAGACAACAAGATGAGGATGACAATGCAAGGAATAATGAAAGAGATGCTGATATGCAGCAACAACGCTATCATTGTTGATGATATTGATGATAGCTCCCATGCACTACCGAACTACAGTGCATATTATCTGTCTGTGTGGGATAAAACATGCAATTTCAAAAATGCTATCATGGATAGCCTGTCCCACTATCACCGTTCGTTTGTAAATATGTCGGTCTTACAGAGGAAGAGGGGTGCTTTTTGTAATTTGCTTCCATTGTGCTATTGTTTTGGTTTGTTAACTTATGTCATGTTTTCATACCACATGTAAATTTATCCATCAATAAATCTTCAAGGTTTTTCACAAGCGTATGTCGTATTTTTTATAATTGCTTTGCTTTCTTCAATTATGTGATGTTTTGTCATGTGAATTCCTCCAGTAATAATTATGTAAGCTTTCTCATGTAAATTTCTCCAGTAACAAATCTACACATTTGTACCTTAATTTGTAACCTCAACGCATCAAAATACTCACATTAATTAGCTACAGTCATGTAGCTAATTAATGCACACCAAAAAAAGTTGTAAATATGCACACGAAACAAAAGTTGTAAATATGTAGATCCATACTTTAGGATAAATAGGGCACTAAATTCCTCCATTTTTGGGTTCTTCAATATATAATTTTGCATATTCCTCCTACCCTTATTTTTTTCTCTTGAAGGTTTAGTTGGTTTTAAGGCGCATGTCTTTTTTAGCATTGAGTCTAAGAGTGGCTACACTTTTAATGCATGCCAGGATTCAAGTCTTGCATTTTCGATGAGTGGATTTGGGTATTTTCCTATCTACGATCGATCTCTCTCTCTCTCTCTCTCTCTCTCTCTCTTTTAATGCATGCCAGGATTCTAAGAGTGGCTACACTTTTAATGCATGCCAGGATTCAAGTCTTGCATTTTCGATGAGTGGATTTGGGTATTTTCCTATCTACGACCGATCTCTCTCTCTCTCTCTCTCTCTCTCTCTCTCTCTCTCTCTCTCTCTCAACTTAGAGCACCATTCGAGTTTTAAGGCCCAACATTAATTAAATGGGCCTTTTAATTAATGTGACTAAGATACAAAAGTGTGAGTATGCATGTATTGATCGAGATATTAAGGGTAATATTTATAGTTTTCTATAATAAGGACCCACAACATTTTTTTAAGCTGGGCTCAATTAATTTTAGTAGTATATATTCAAGTAATTACTTAGCACTACAAATGAGAATCCTAATCTTTTTTATGCTTTGCATCTTTCCAGTAGACTCAATTGTCAACCTGTAATGAGTGAACTCTCTCTCTCTCTCTTCTCTCTCTCTCTCTCTCTCTCTCTCTCTCTCTCTCTCTCTGCTTGGTCAAGCCCAACAGCTCAATGGTTTTGGACCACACCTAGCCAGCTCTTATGAGCTAGGCCACACGCGCTTGTGCTCAATGCAATAAGAGGACTTTAGAGTCCTAACACTGAACTATGTGAAAGGTGCATGTACAAGGAGTTATAATAGAAACTACTCAATGATTAGTCTAGATGATCTCTTGGTCCAAGTGGAGAGAGAAACACCAAACAATAGTAAGAAAAGACTACTACAATAGAGTTCATAGTATAGCATCTTGAAACATCCAAATGGTACGCAAGTTGGTAGAGTACACATATACTTTGCTCAACTTCACTCACATCACTCTCTGTACTTAGTGATCATGACTATGACCACACATGCACACACTCTTCTTTGTCCTAAATTCTCTTTCTTTTCATACACCATCTCAATACTACCATGAAAAGATGTAGGGAAGAAGGGAGCTTGAGCTCTTGCAAGCACACACACACTCTCACAAACCCTAGAAGAGAACACACAAGGTGAGGCTGAAAACTCTTCTTCTTCTTCTCCAACAAAAGAGGTCTACATAAAGAGATAAAGTGAATAACACACATGCTAGAGTATATACAAGCGGTCTATAATGTGAACATGCTAAAGTGGAGTGGGTAGGTGTAGACTAGTCGATGTAATCCAGCTGTAGAAGCTCTGGCAAAGATATGTCGGTGCCAGTTACCAAACCCACCAGTGATGTAAATGTTGAACGGTCACACAAGCGCCTCGTGAGTGTCAGCTCATGTTGATCTTGACATCTCAACACTCCCCCTCAAGCTCAACTCCAACTCGTGAACTTCGAGCATATCTCGAAATCTACGAAGCTTCTCAGCTCCCAAGACCTTCGTGAAGATATCAGCGACCTGATCTTGTGTGCTGACGTCGATGTCACCTGCCAAGACTCTCTCCCTGATGAAGTGGTAGTGTACCTCAATGTAATTCGTCCGCGCATGAAAAATCAGGTTCCTGGCCAATTGTATACTACTAAGATTGTCACACTATATGATAACCTTTCTCTCCACATGCAACCCCAAATCAACCAAGTAGCTTACGTAACCAAGCTACCTCACACATTGCCACCGCAGCTCCTCTGTACTCGACAAGGCAACTGTGGGCTGCTTCTTGCTACTCCATGTCACAGCAGCACTCCCCAATGAAAAAAGAACGTATTTTTTACATCCATCTGATGTAAAAACCAACCTTTAGTTGTAGCCACCGCAATCACAGCTCTCACAATTGCCATCTTTGAAACTAAGGCAAACGTCTCCTCATAAATCAATCACATGTGTCTGCATATATCATTTGGCTATCAATCTAGCCTTGTACCTACTTATGCTACTATCACTGTTATGTTTCACCTTATACACCCACTTACATCCAATAGCTTTCTTGCCTTAAGGCAATGGCACCAAATCCAACTCTCATTTCCATACAATGCATCCATCTCCTCATCCATAGCTTTCTCCCAATACACATATCTAATAGCCACATCAAAGCATGTGGGCTCTACAACCTGCACAACTTTTGCCATATAAGCATAGTGATGTGCCACATAGCCATCGTAAGTCAACTTCTGCACAAGGTTTTTGACTCTTTTAGATCTTCGTAACTTTGCATTCATGGCTTCCAAAGCCTTCTTTACACTAAATGTCCTCATTGCTAGAATTCCAAGCTCCTCAATCACATCAAGGCTCATCTCCGAGTCACTAAACTCTCCATCAACAAGAGAATGCCTTGTAGAAATATTAGGCATACCAAGGGGCTCGATCACTTTCTCTTTGGCTTTATGTGATGTACCAACTACATTTTTAGGACTAGTATTATGATGCAGCCTGCCACTCTATGGTCTATCGACAGAACCACTGCATGAGGACTCTCCTGGCCCACTCAATGACTGTGATTATTGTGCGCTTTTGCCACACAAGTCGTAGCTGGGGACTTGCCGAATACCGTATACGAGCCACGAATGGCTGCAAGCATACAACCAGGAAAGCAAGCTCAAACAGAATGCAAAGGTGTGTCACTCACCGCAAACCGCCGTCGTGAAGGATTCCCGCGTCGCAATAGTGAAGGAGGAGCTGCCGTCGCCGCTCTACCACCTCGCCGTCGCCGTGCCGCTACACAGTGCTCGATCGCTCTCTCACTCTCTCTCTCTCTCTCTCTCACACACACACATACACACACGCAGGAGAAGGAAACCAAGAGGATAAGGCAAGAGCACTCTTGTATTCAACATATGAGAATGAGGGTTTTAGGGTTACATTTGACTCTTATAGGTGACTTGGCTGTTCACACATGGGCGCCCATACATGGCCGACCGATCCTAACCCTTACCCTGCTGATATTCAAGGGCCTCTCATCGGCGATCACCCAATCCCTTTATCCTTAACATATGGTGCCGACAAGCCCGGTCCATGACTCAGAATATTTAAATTAATGACGTAAAACATAGCACGTCTCAATGTCCATCATAGGTTAACATGCCCCCCTTCTTGATGTAGATTCCGTCCTCGAAAGCTATGGTATGGTAAGCTCGATAGGGTTGTTGTGGTAGACCGTTTGCAAAACAAGAAAGTAGAGTGAAAAGTATGCTAGAATACAAAAGATATAAAGTGTATAAATCCAAGCATGTTAGACCATAATGGATGTTGCTATAAGAACTTAGTTTAAGGGGTCATATGAATGAGCTAGTATAGCAAATTAACAGGAGTTTAAAATTATTGAAAGTAAATCAAGAGTTAGCAAGGTGTCAAAGGTTAACTGGCCTAAGTCAAGGAAAATAACCAAGCTTAATAAATAAATAGATGACCATACTGTGTCTACTCTAAGAACAAGTTAATACCACGAGCCTAGGGACACAAGAAACATCAAAGTTACATGAGCCTTTTGCCTTCATTTCTTTATGCACGTGACAATTTTTACACACAATGGCGACCTTCCTAAGGTAAAACTAACATCGATCCTGGTACCATGTTTAACACAAAGAATCATCTCGGAATCTATTAGTTCACCTTAAGCAAGGCTACCCCCTACCAACCAAGGCATCGGTCTAGAGTAGAATACTCCTCGCCTACCAAGTATCAATAAGGCGATAGGCCAACATTAGAGCACATAAGAGACTTGCATTGCCATTTATTGTAGGCTTTTTTTTTATAATTTATTTCTTTTGAGCTTCGCTCCTGAACTATAATTTGTCTTGCATCCTTTCGACAAAGGGGTAAAAGCTATGTCCTAGAGGTCAACACACACACAACCAGGTTATTTAAACATTACAATGGTTTTAACCTTAGACTTAAGACAATCGTATTCCAAGGTTAACTAAAGACTACATGCATTCTCAAGAATATATCCAATAAGGTTAAACTCATTAATGATTCACACTAGCACGTCAGGCAACTTCAAAAATTAAGTAGTCTTTGACAAGTTCCATGTGGTCATGCCTTCAGTTTCATGCAATTAATTGAACAGTAAAAATGAAAGAGAGTGGGCATGGAAGAATTACACCTATATTTTGGAGATCTCCTTGATTCGATGAGAAAAATGTTCGCAATTTGATGAGATATTTATGTATGAGTGTTGCGGCTATCTCAGGACTTGAAAGCGAACCCACCTCAAAATTTTCCACCTGTATAACCAACTAACAAGGACTATACCTCGAGAGGCACATCAGTGTGAAAAATTAAAGACTCGTTTAAGGAATCCAAACTAGAAAAAACTTGAAAACACTAACCTACCTACCAGTCACCACACTACTCTTGAGGATACGGTAAGAGGATGTTGTAGAGTCCTGGCTCTAGCCCTAAGGCTAAGCCTCTATCCGCATCATCCAAATAAATAAAGTCAGCCTCAGTAGTGCCATGAGTTTTATCCGTCCATTCATCGTCGTCAGATATATCTTTTTCGTTTTCCCATCCACATAGACTCATCAAGAATGTAACCATGCGAGGATAGTCATCTTGTGAAAAAGGAAAGTCTTGGGCTATCGAGGATATGTCCTCTACGGAGTAGGGGACAGTCATGGTCAATAGACGTATTAGCCATTCTAATTCCTCAACATTTTCCTCTCTGGCTAGTACATCTATATTATCCAATTCGGTTTTAATCACAGGATAGCACATGTAAAATATCTGAGAAAGGTACAGATGATACCTCTCACCCAAAGGTGGATGAAGTGTGTGATGCTCTTGCATTTGCCATATTTGCAAACACAGATATAACATCAGTAGGTTTATGACATGTCAATCTAGTTCCTGATTGTATACGGATATTTCTCCTCTTTTTGTGCTCTTGCTCTTTTTACTATTTTTTGTTTTTCTTTTCTTTTCTTTTCTTTTTTAATGTATGAAGCTATATATATATACATATTCTTGAATTTGTCAATTACATGGTCAGGGGAGAAGGTTAGGGAGGAAGCATTAGAATGTCGAGCGTGAGTACATGCCCCCCCTTTCCTTGGGTAGATCATATTTTTTGCAATGATGTTGCAGCCTCTTGGAACCAATTTGTCCAGCGGGTCATAGGTTGTGATGTGGGCAGATAGCTTTTTATGACCCTTGTGGTGGCCACATCCAATTGTAGAGATGTTAGTGTACGCTCCCATTGACGAATGGAGGAAATGGTTTTCGACGATACTATTACAAGGGGAGACGTAGACTCATCGGTCTTTTGTTGGGTGTTGACAAGAGTAGGTGTAGAGCATGTAGAAACTTCTATATCAGCGTGTGCCTGGCATGAGGAGCTAGAAGCTTCATGTGGCTCCCCCCTTCCTGAGCTAGGTGGTAATGATCAATATCATTTGGGAATCCAAACTAACTCTGGAAGAAGTGGTGCGGAGCACTCTGTTACCTTTCCCTTACCACGGTCTTGAATTGTCGTTAGAATGGCAACAATTGGTTTGCAAGGTTTTACAGGTGATGTAGAGGGATTCAGCTTATGTTTAGGGACCCAAATCTGGTCATTCCCCTCGTAGTACCCTTGGGCTACTAATAATTTTTTAGGGATCCATCGTGATGTTACATTGCCCTTTCTCGGGTGGGTAGCTGCTTTTCTTCTACGAGGCTTCTTGTCTGAACGAGATTGAGCAGGGAAAGTAGCTGTTAACGAAGCTTTTGGGACCCATTTGTATGTACTTTTTAGCATAGTATACGGAGCTTTGGAGACCACACAGCTTGTTTCCACTCTTGGCGTTGAAGCGTTAGAGGGGTGGCAAACAATCAAAGATGGTTTTGCCATTGGACTTTGTGATTTTTCGTTATCTAGCATTTGAGTTGATGACTTAGGTGTGGGATTTTGAGCGATCAGTCTGAGAGAGGGTTCTTGCGTTGTAACTCACCTGGTTGCCCAACCAATATTGCACTTAGTGGTTAACATCCATTTGCGTCCTAAGTTTACAGTCCCTTCCATGGTACCCGACCGCAGGCATAACCAAAAAGCTTTGAATTACGGTCCCCTTGTCATAGGCAACCGGAGTGTGCAGAATTCCTGAGACAGGGGTTTTCTTCTTATTGATTCCTTGAACTTGGATAGCACTCTTGGATAAAGGTGGTTTTTCAAGTTGACACCACACGCCATATAATAGCAAATTGTGTTGAGCTCCTGTATCCAATAATGCATTATACAGCACCTCCCTGTAATAAGGACTCTGTAACTCAATTGGGTATCTTAGAGGCGGGTCAGATTCCAGTGAATCCTCCTCTGCCTCCTCAAAAAATGCTTGTGTAATCCCCAAGTTGGCTTCTCGTTGACACTTATAGCACGCTGTTGACGTTCTTTGGCTGCAACTCTCGCTTGTATCTTCTTAAGCTCAGGTTGTTCTTTAGCTACCTTCTTTTGATGGATTGCATGTAACTCCTCTTGGCTCAGGGGGTCATAGTATCTTTTGAATTTACTCCCATTAAGGAATCCAATGGTTTCAACTTCGTCGAGAGTCTCCACTCGGATGGTACCTTGCGGGGTAATTTCACATACTCTATACGGTCTCTTACCAGCATATTTGAGCTTTTTCTTTTCGTTACGCACTCCATACATCAGAAATTTATCCCCAACCTTGATGTCCTTGTCCTTTAGGTGGTGATCAAACCATTTTTTCCTTCTATCCTTCTCCACAAGGGCATTGTACATAGCCAATTGTCTTTCTTTGTTTAGCTGCTCAAGGATATATAGACGCTCTACTAAGGGATTACCATCCCAACCCTCTTGAGTAGCAACACGAAGACTAGGAATGACAAATTCCCACGGCATGACTGCTTCTTGGCCATATACCATTTTGAATGGTGTGCAGTTAATAGCCACTTTATACGCAGTACGATAGGCCCATAAAGCTGTCGTAAGCTTTAGATCCCAATCCGTGCGATGAGCTTCAACTGTCTTTGTCAAAATAGAGATTAAAGTCTTGTTGGTACTCTCGGCTTGGCCATTCACTTGTGGATAATAAGGAGTAGATTTATGATGGGATATCATGAAATTTATTGTGATCTCCTTAATCACTTCATTTATAAAATGCGTACCATTATCGCTCACAAGTTCAAAAGGACAACCGAAGCGTGTGATTATATTTTCAAAGAGGAATTTGGCTATTGTCCTCGCATCTGCCTTACGTGTCACTTTCGCTCTTCGGCCCATTTGGTCATATAGTCAGTGGCCACAATAATATAGCGAGATTGTGTGTTGCGGGCCGCTGGGCTAATCGGACCTACAAAGTCTAAACCCCACTTTTCAAATGGTTGGTTTACTTTGATTGGATGTAGGGGCATCTGATCTTTCCGCTGGGGTTTCTTGTATCGTTTGGCATTCATCACACAACCCTTTACAAAAAGTGATGCATCTTGGAACATAGTGGGCCACCAATACCCTGATTGTAAGATCTTTCGCACAGTTAAGTCTCCTGAGAAGTGACCACCGGCGCGGCTACGCCCACATGGCCTCTTGTAAAATGTATAGATACTCATCCTCTCGGGCACAACGCCTAAGAACTTCATCCTTTCCTCTTTTATGAAGAGTCCCGGCTATCAAGCAATAGGGTTCGCATTTCTTGATCAGCTTTCGCGCTAGATCTTTACGAAGCTCCTTGGGTGGGAAGTCATTAACCAAAAGTTAACAATCTTCTCACTCCATTAAGGCATTGTCTCCACCACCATTGAACAGGGAAGTGTCAGGTAAGTCATCATCAACCCCCGTAGGAGCCTCACCATTAGGTATGCGAGACAAATGATCAGCCATAACATATTTTTTGCCAGGTCTCACAACAACAATGAAATCAAACTCAAGAAGAATCAATAGCCATCGTGTGATTCTTCCTGTGGAGGAGTATGGTTTGTTTACCAAATACAACAATGCTTGATGATCCATATAGAAAACAAACTTGGTGGCAAGGAGGTAATAACGAAATTTTCTTACTACATATATCATTGCCAACCCTTCTCGCTCTGTAGTGGTGTAGTTCATCTTTGCATCGTTCAACTGGCGACTCGCAAAGCTAATGGGATAGTTTAGTTTGTGTTCTCCAGGTTGAGTTAACACACACCCAATAGCAAAGTTTGATGCATCAATATGCACATGGAAGATTATATCCCAGTTAGGCATTCTCAAGATTGGAGCACTCGCCAAGGCCTTCTTTAATAGCTCATATGCACGGTCACAATCTTCAGTCCAAATAAACTCGATGAGAAGCTTATACAACGATCGAGCTATCTCCGCGAAGAATAGAATAGAATAGAATATACAACGGTGGCTACATTAACCTTTTTGAGATCAACGCATACTCTGAGTTTCCCATTCTTCTTGGTACAATGACTATCGGAGAAACCCATTCTGAGTGCTCAATAGGGTATATGAATCCACATTTTACAAGCTTTTCAATTTCCTCTTGTAATCTTTGCGTACTTAAGATTCATTGGGTAGAGACATTGCTGGATTGGTTTAGCAGTGCTAATCATTGGAATCGTGTGTTGCACCACAGAGGGTGGAACACCCTTCATATCATGATATGTCCAAGAAAATATGTCTTTGAATTCCTTAAGAAGCTTCTTGAGTGTAGCTTCCTCTGAACTGGGTGAGGTCTTGAGCAATAAAAACTAGTTTAGACTCCTCACCCGGATCTGCTAAGTCTATCTCCTTAACTACCATAGGGCCATCGTAGACACCACTCCCATATTGGTAGGCATTCGTTGGGCTTTTGTGTAAACCACTTTACGTTCCCCTGTGTGGTGGTAAATGATTTGAAATGCTCAGGTGCGGGGTGTAAGTCTACCGGTTCTTGTTGTGCCATGCTTTTTTCTTTCAATTTCGCCTCCTTTTGTTGAGCTAACTCTTGGTTTTGTCGCCTTCTTGCAGTACGACTTAGTTTTGGCTTCTCTTCGATTTCTAATTGGGCGACGTCATGAGGTTGCGGAATACACCACATGACACTTTGGAGGTATTGTCCCCAATTATCCGCTAACTTCCGATGAGCGTGAATAGCTCCTACATAACTAAGCCATTCTGCGCAGTGGATCTCTCCTTGTTTATTGCAGTTCGTACATTAGCTGGATAGCGTTGTTGCTTACGTCTCGTTTTCTTCTTACCAAGTTTTTGATTTTTGTTTCTATCAGATTCGGACTCACTTGGTCGATCTTCACTTGTGTCCCTCTCACTTTCAGATGAACTGCAGAAGGTCACTGTCCTAGGCCTTGAGCACCTTGCTTCCACATTTGGGTGAATATTTGATTCATTCCCCCCATCAAGCTCAGAGTCAGTTTCTTCTTGAGATTCATACTCAGAGTTGCATTGGTCAGAGTCTTCGCTACTTTCAGTGTCAGTGGAGTTTGCGACTTTCTCGCCATCAGGAGTCAAGTGCATAACACCTATCATGTTTATTGGTACTAACGGTGGCATATCTTGCCCCTCAGGTGTTACCCAACTTGTGTCTCTATTTCCCCATGTGTCCATGGTTGTCGCTAGGTGTACCCAATCCATGTTATCCGACTCAGTCATACCCGGTAGGACATCCATATAAGGAGAATCTTTCCCATCATCAGTCTCTTTTTTGCATGTATAGCAATACCTTAATGGGGCTAAGTGAATAGTGGTATCCGATCGATTATCGATGATAACCTTGCTTCCTAAAGAATACGCGCGACCATTCTCGAGATCAACTCGAATGGCAGAGTCCTGGAATTGTAGGTAGACATGGTTTTTCGACCAGTCATGTACATTTGTGCTTCCCTCATGAAAGGACATCCTAAGATCATTTGATATGACATAGGATGCTTGGAGAAATCCATTACAATGAAGGTATGTCTTACCTTGTATCCCAGAACCTTGATCTTAAGGTCCTTTAACATTCCAATAGGTTTAGCAATAGTTCCATTTGCCATCTTAACCACTATGTTTGTGACTTCGAGGTGAGGTCTTCCCATAGATTCCCAACAGTTTTTAGTCACAATGCTCACTCCTGCACCACCATCAAGGATTCCCTTTAGAGTTAATCCCTTGGTAGTAATGGGGAGGGTTGCATTAGATTCGTCACCTTCAAAGTACTGTCCCAACTTTATAACAGGTATTTCAACGATCGAGTTTTCATCTAGGTTGGGTTGTAGATCCCAATGTTTCCCTTCATCTTGAAGCGTGTCGGGTCTATCCATATTTGCAACCCCATCTTTAGTTTTCCATCGAGAAATGCCCAAAGAGCTAAGAATAGCTCAGGATCTCCGTATAACTTGGATATGATCGTGGTTCTGATTTCAAAGGACATGAAATCCATTAGCTTGGACACATTCAATGGTACTTTTCGAGATATCGCTCCTTGACTAGGAACTGGTGAAGATGGAATCACTTCCTCTTCAATGGGGTCAGGCATTCTCTCACTAAACATTCTTTCTAGCAAGAAGGGTGTTTGCCCACTTCCTGATGTCCTATCCTCACTTTCTTCTCGAATGATACTAGGTATAGCTATTGGTTTATGGCTCCTGTGAGACTGAACTTGTGTAGGAAACACTGTGTCTAGAATTTTGATTTTTCTCGGGTTTGGCTTCAGTTCTCTTTGTGTTTCTTCCACCAAACCCCTTAAGTGTTGCACTTGTTCAATTTTCTCAACTAGGTTTGGGTAAGTTCCAATCTTTTTCTTGAGGGTCTTTGGCCCACGTGGCTTGTCTTGGGGAGTCTCAGTCAGTTTGGGTGGCCGAGAGGGCATTAGCTATCTTGGTTGTGGGGCCGAGGAAGTTTCCTTCTGTTTCCTCTTATTTATGTATTCGCTTGATTGTCCGTCACATTGAGCTCCCAAGTGGGTTCCTCCCTTAAGGTAGTGGCTTTGGTCCCCATGGTTTCTATTGAATCGGAATCATCTTCAGGATCATTCATATACACGGGGTCGTCTCCCGTTCCTATGTAAGTCTTTGAACTAGGCTTGGAGCTCGTGGCATTAAGCGATCTCTTTTGTCGCGTTTTCTTTTTCTTTGCTTGAGTAATTGATGCAGTATCCCTCGGGTTCCTTGGAACTATGTGCTGTGACGGTTGCTCGACAGGTGGTGCAGGCATCAGCACGGGTACTTGAGGTGTGTTTGACCAGGCTAGTGGTGCCTGATTTGCCAACATTCGCTTAAGTACTAGGCAATCCTTAGATTGATGGCCATACTTACCACATGCATTGCAATTCCCATTGAATTTGACTCTAAATGTGGGACATTCACTCGTGCTATGTGGTCCTAAGCAAACCGAACACCATTGTTGCTCTCTCCTTGGGTACATATGGCTATTCTGAGGAGCTCGATTATCCCTAAAGTATTCTTGGAGAGCTTTAGTAAGGTCGGTCATAGACATTTCGGATATCTTGGGCTCCTTGGCAATAGGTTTTACCGTCATTGGCTCGTGCCCAAATACTTGCGAACTAACGAATTTTGTCTCTGAAGACATCTTTTTACCTGCATTCATCAAGTTGTCTTCTAACTGGATTGCATTGGCAGTGACTGCTTCCCACGTTGTAAGACCTCTAATGACTAGGCCATTGTATATGTCCTCGTGGCGCAATCCTCGGATGAATCTATCAAGCAGTTGGTTGTTATTGAAGCGCTTATCGTCGGGAGTGCAGCGAGAATTTAGATGCTTCAATCGACTAATAAAGTCTCTCACTAACTCCCCTTCCTCGCGTTCAGCTTTTTGGAGTTGAGATGCTACTCCCCAAAGCATACCCTCCCGTATGTATTCTTTCAAGAACAATCTCTTGAGAGTGGGGTCGTGAGTACGCTCTTCAACCCTTAAGGTTTGATACCAATCTTCGGCTTTTCCACTCAAGGTTAAGCCTAAGGCTTTGCATTTATGTAGCTCATTGTGCTCTTCTTCCAAGGAATCACACACGTGTTCAAAGACTTCAATATGCTTCCTAACATCTTCGTTACCACTAAAGTTCTGAGTGAGCTTAGCCACTTGGATCGCCTTGCTTCTGGGTTCTCTCTTCGGCATGCCCCGCATGTTTTTCACAATAGATTGTCCGATCATCTAAGCAAACACTGCGAGATCACCTAGGTGAGCAGGCATAGCTGGTGGAGGTACTTCTGGGATAGCCTAGTTGATAGGAGTTGGCGTTGGTCTTGGTATGTAGGCAGCTGACGTAGGATATGATATGTGACTAGGCCTAGCTCCTCTTGGATAAGGGTTGTGATAAGGCAGTCATGGAGCATATGCCATTGGCATACTAAGAGGCGTAGGAGCTACATGAGCATGAGTAGCGATAGGTACGTATGGTCGATAGGCAGCACTGGCACGCACTGTTGTAGGTACTGTTCCACTAGAGGTAGCGGTGTCGTACTAACTACAGTGGTAACAGGTGCGCCTTCCGTCATGCTCATCATCGGAGTAGGCGGCGTTGTCGATTCCCTAACGGAAAGTTGAGCCAAGGTTGGAAAGCTAAAGTTACTGCTCGTGGGCTCAACCTGCATTGAGACTCCAGGCGAAACAACATATGAAGGGTCTATGGGACTCATCGAGGGAGTCTCCAATTGTGATAGGGTTGGTTGTTTGGCCTTGCCCGTATCCAAAAATCTCATAGAGCCAGTGGGAACTAGGTTCACTCTCCTATTTTGCCTCTCAAATTGGATAATTCTATGAATAACCTCACATATCATTTGTTGTTGCTCCTCTAGATTAGTGGCGCTAGATGTAGATTGTATGACTTCTAACCAACCTACATGGTATGTGTAACCCGTGTATAGGTCAGTTAGAGTCTCTGTGTGTAGATCATATTCCCAATTTTCATTGAAAAATATCCCATCCAGACTTGGTGTGCCAAACGGTTCTCTTGAAGTGGACGCAATGTCACTTCTTATGGATTGGCTTCTAGGGACCTCTACTTTAGGAAGAGCATCGAAAGGTGGTAGCTCAGTAGGGCCCTCATTAAACGAAGTGGGTAGAATATCCACATGGACACTCTTTGGGAGGGTAGGGTCTACATAAGATGTGAATGGCGAATCCACTACCCCTCCTTCTTCATTTACTTCGCTTGTCGCATGTTCAGAGCGTGTAGCTCTACTAAAGGTCTCTATTAGACAACTAAACATGCTAGATCCGAGTTGTGGGACCCAAACTGGCATGTTTTGGCTTGTCTCCTCAGGATTCTTGGTAGGGTGCCCTTCCATGGCTTCTGAGTCAGAGAACGAATCACTATCCGCTATTGGTGGATCTTGGGTTGCACTCCCTTGGGTTCCAACCGAAGGCCAAGATGCTAACGTGGAGGGATGGTGTGAGCCTGCATAAACTGAAACACTTTCTAGTGGCTCAGACTCTAGCACCTGACCAGAGCATAGATGCATGTGACGTGGGTACCCTACGTGCGTTGGTAACTACCCTTGAAGCCCACACAAGTGGTTTCTTAGGTGTTTCGCACCCCGTTTTTACTTGTTTTTGTATTGTTTTTAACCCGTTTTTAACCCCCTTACTTATGGTCGAACCTAAACTAGGGCGTGTGATAGCTCGAAACGAGCGTATCATTTTAAGGGTCCTAACGTGCTTTACATCACCGTGTTCACCCGACCAGAGCATAGATGCATGTGACGTGGGTACCCTACGTGCGTTGGTAACTACCCTTGAAGCCCACACAAGTGGTTTCTTAGGTGTTTCGTACCCCGTTTTTACTTGTTTTTGTATTGTTTTTAACCCGTTTTTAACGCCCTTACTTATGGTCGAACCTAAACTAGGGCGTGTGATAGCTCGAAACGAGCGTATCATTTTAAGGGTCCTAACGTGCTTTACATCACCGTGTTCGCCATACAGAGCTCTTGTGGTCCTCAAAACAGTCTGTTTCCTTATGGGGGAAGGGTGAAGGCCTATTTGCTTGTGGAGGGAAGGGTGAAGGCTTATTTGCTTGTGGAGGGAAGGGTGAAGGCTTTATCCCACATGCTCACTTCACTCCTTGGGAGGTGGGCTACATATAGAGCTCCTTGGGAGGTGGGCAAATATAGAGCTCCACTTTCCTTAAGCTCTCACTTGAAAGAAAGCTATGGAGGCTCACTCTCCAATATATATATATCAAAAGACCGAGACTAGGGTCGGGGTCAATTGGGGGTTTTTCTTTTCAAAATTTAATTTTTTATTTTTTTCTTATTTTTTTTTCTTATCACCTTTTTGTGTTTTTGTTTCTTTTTTTTTGGAGAAGTTTTCTGGGGTTTCTTTCTAGGGTTTGGACTTGGCCGCCGTTGCGCTGCTCGCACACAGCCCGCAGGCCAGGGATTCAGAAATCCCCTCACAAACAGCACAGAAAACCAGAAAACAGAGCGCGGTACAAGAAGATAACCAGGGAAACCAAAATTGCAGAAACAAATTCTAGAACACGAAAAAAAATCAACAACACACACACACAATCGCCTTTTCCATAGTGTAAATTTCACTTCACGCAGCAGCCCGAGCTGCAATCTGGAGCTTGGTGCAGGGCATTCCCCGGCACGGCGCCAAAAATGTGCGCTTTTGCCACACAAGTCGTAGCTGGGGACTTGCCAAACACCGTATACGAGCCACGAATGGCTGCAAGCATACAACCAAGAAAGGAGTCCCATTTCATGCCCCAGTCAAGTGGTGTATCATGGCTGTGGGTGTTGATTCTCTATCTTATTGTCAAGCTTGTGTTTTTGCATTGTTCTAAATGGGTGATTCATAGGTAAAAATATTCTACATGATGGATACACGTTCTTATGCAAGCTCTTACTATAGGAGGAATCCAATTCTCGACCATAAGTGGGACAAGCATGATAGCCTTTTGTTCAAAGACCTTGTAAAGACCTGCAAACCACACATTTCAACATAGTTAGGAAAAACTAAAATTCTTTCAACTTAAATTCGAAAACGTAAAACAAAAAAATTTCTTTAAATTTTAAGCGTCATACAAGAACATACTGTCAATCTTGGATAATCATGGATAGTCCATGTAAGGATGCCTCGTAGAAGGAAGTGTGAACTCTCATTTTCTCTTGAACGGTCATGAAAACTATAACCTTGCCAAAGCTATTGTAGTTCCTCTATAAGGGGTGCGATGTACACATTTATGTTGGATGGTTGATGCTTTCCTATAAACATTTTCAACAATTTCAAACGTTAGCTAAAATATTATGCTATACAATAAAATTTCAAATATAAGTAGATGCACTTACTAGGAATTAAAAGACTTAGCATTAAGTATTCTTTCTTGATTGACAAGAAAGGTGGAAGGTTAGATAACTAACACAATTAGCCATGTAAACCAAAGAGAAGACAAGGCAAAGAAAGGATTGACACCATCAAGTGCTAAGGCATAGATGACGAGGTTCTTCCTTCATAAATAAATAGTCTCATTCAATGTGTTTGAAATGCCTCACAATCAGCAGAGTGATTCGAACCTTCCCATTAGTGTACAGTTTTCTACATGCCATGTCATTAATTTTGCTAGAGATGGGCAAACATGAACTTCAATCATGGTTTAAGTGTAAAGTGTCTCAAAACTTTGCCACGACACACTTTTTTATGTGCATTGACATCTTTATAACATGGTTCATTACAACAGGGACAATGCGTGTGGTCTCTATATTATTTCTATATAGGACACACTCATTTGATACACGAGTCAATACATTTGTAATCCAATCCCCAACCGTGACAACATAGACTTTGCCTCCGCTCTTGACTTTGGCATCACATTGTTGTTGGACAATAATTGTGTTGCAATCAACCTGAAAAAAAGAAGACGAGAAGATAGATAAAAATAGAATCAACAAAAACAATAAAACTTGAACATTGCTCACTCAAGACGTTCAGTTGTTGAGTTGTTTGTCCATCCATGTTGGGATTGTATAAGTTAAGAATGAGCATGCCAGCAAGAATTTAGATAGTTTGCATTCTCATACATTGGGGTTGATGCTTCTTTCCTTAAATATCCAGCAAGAATGAGCATGCCAGCAAGAATTTAGATAGTTTGCATTCTCATACATTGGGGTTGATGCTTCTTTCCTTAAATATCCATATTCCAAAGCTGGTTCCTTTGTAGTCTGATCATCGAATACCCCATCTAACATATTAATTTCCACATCATTAACCCGAGGATCATACTCATCCTCTTTCTCTTGTTCTTGCGCATTTACCCTGGCTATTCCTTCATGTAGGATCTCAAAATGGATAGGATCATGATGTCTTAAATAGTTAGCATAGTCTCGTGGTAATTGTGAAATATGTGGACCATGTTGGGGCCTCAAATTTATGTTGGTAAACTCTAAGTCATCATCCTACAATAAAAATTACTCTCATTATACGTCATTCACGATTAAAATCATTTGGAAAAAAGGAAACTATAATTGAGTTTTGTTATCAAATTCACTTGAAGAAAAAGAAACAATAACTCATCATTGACACAACAGACATCTAGGGTTTAAATTTATCTAAATTCATTTACCGGCACAACATATATCTCATGATTCTATATGAGGTGGCAATAGAAAGGAGACCAGGTTGTGAAACTTTATTCCTTTTTTTGAGTCGTTGCACAAGGGATCTCATATAGAGTGGATTGCAATCACATGACATGTTATCCTCCAAAGATGTTGTCACCTAATATTAGAGTCAATCTAACTAGCATACCAATTGAATCATTGATGTATAACTTAGATACAAATTTGTCAAAGTTGAAACTAATCATCTATAAACAAAAAACTTTCAAACGTCATAGTTATAAGGGAAGAAAAATATACATGTGGTGGAGCAGATTCACAAAGCCCGTAGTCTAGCTCATGATGAGCACAAATATAGCCCCTATGTGTAACCATGCCTGGATATAGTGTGCAATAACATAATCTTCTTGATTAAAACATTCTTGCTCATCAGAACAATCAGATGTATCGTCTTCTCCAATTAAACGTGATTTAGGTTATATTTCCACGAAGAAACTGGAGGGGTATGGATGGATGCATCTGAATCACGACTCTGTTCATCCAAAGAGATCATATATTAGAGAATAACACAAAAACAATTCACTAATCATAACAAAGATACAGTGATGAACTATGGTTAAAATTTTTGTAGTACCACTATCATAAGTAAAAGAAAGAAGTTCTTGTAACCTTTGAATGAAGTTTAAATTTATGTATTATGTCCATTTTTATGGGTTGTATTGTTTTTATGATAAAAAATATAGGATAAGTGCTAAAAGGAAGAAGGGTGTATTTTTTTAATGAAATTTAACTATTATGTCCATTCTTATGGGTTGTATTGTTTCTATGTTAAAAAAGATAGGAGAAGTGCTAAAAAGAAGAAGGGTGACAAGACTATTACATGGCCACATCTCTTACACCACGAGACTTGGAGACATGTCAGGACGAGGTATGTCAAATAAATTTAATTATATTTTGCACATCTTTTGATCTTGGTGCATTTATAAATAATAATTATTACATTTGTTTTTGTCTTATGTACTCGCAAGGTGTAAAATTTCCCAAACAGCAACATGTCACGGACGAGCAGTTGTATAGAGGCATGAAAGTTAGACTTGGAAAAGGTGGCAAAGCAGGTTTTAGAGCACGATTTGTAAAGTAAAAGAAATGCAAGTGTTTGCCTTTTTCTTATCGTGAGATCGTATATTTGATTTTCATATGCCTAAATTTCTTATTTGAATTTGTTATTTGTAGAGTCATAATCCCCCCTCTTCGCCCCCCACTAAACTAGAGATCAAAGATGCTACACAACATGGGTACAAGTGGCTTAGGAGAGCATCTTGTTGGGTACAAGTGGCTGGATATAAGTGGTTGGTAGAGCGTCTTGCTGGGTACAAGTGGCTAGGAGAGCGTCTTGCTGGGTACAAGTGGCTAAGAGAGCGTCTTGTTGGGTACAAGTGGCTGGATATAAGTGGTTGGTAGAGCGTCTTGTTGGATATAAGTGGTTGGTAGAGCATCTTGCTTCACATGAGGTGTATCGACTAGTTGAGGTATGTATCACATTTCATATAAAAACTAGGATTAATATTATATATGAACTAAATTTTTTCTTGTTTATATAATATTCTATATGTATACTAAGTCTTATATAATATGTTGGTTCATGCCGTAGGAGCAAGGTTACACTCCTTGGGGAGGATGAGGATCAAGGAGAGGAAGAGTTTCATAGAGCATCTAGTGATCATAATCAAGATGTTTAGGGTTATTTTCTCTCTTGTATAGAAAGTTTTTTGTGTTTTGAGCCAAACTTGTCCTACTCCTTTGTACCTAACTAGAGCTAGCATCTACATTTTGTATCAGTCAGACATTGTTTTATATGATTTTGGTTTTAATTTTAAAAGTAACACATATCTCTAAAATGAAAAGAGTTTACCTTCATTATGATGCTCACATATACATTGTTTTGTATGATTTTGTGCATTAATTCAAATTCGTACATATTTTTGTAGTATTGAAAGATCATACCTCCATTATGATAGTCGTCTATATGGGCATTATGTCACATGTATTTCTTGTCTACGCAATGCTAATGTGATAATAGTTGTATACGCTCTCTTTGCCAATGATGTAGGAGACTTGCACGTGCACGTATGTGTGTGTGTGTGTGTGTGTGTGTGTGTGTGAGAGAGAGAGAGAGAGAGAGAGAGAGAGAGAGAGAGAGAGAGAGAGAGTGAGAGAGAGTGAGTGAGAGAGAGAGAGAGAGAGAGTGAGTGAGAGAGGATCAAGTAGTTAGAGAAGCAAGAGGATTAAGAGAAGGGAGACAACATGAAAAATACGTGCGCTGCTTGTAGATGTTACAAACGTTGCAGGGAACGGTCAAAATTAAATTTTGATGCGTCTAGAAAATTTCAATTAAAAAACCTTACGTCATTTTTCTTTTTTAATGCATAGCCTCATTTTTAGCCTCACTTTTGTGATGCATGGCCTCATTTTTAGGATGCATAGCCTCTGTTTTAGCCTCATTTTTGTGACGCATAACCTCATTTTTAACCTCACTTTTGTGATGCATAGCCTCATTTTTGTGACACAACCTCATTTTTAGCGTCTCTTTTTGTGATGCATAGCCTCATTTATAGCATCATGTCTTCAAGCAAGCTATACTTTTATTTTGCACATGGAGTGATGTTATGCATTGTATTATGTCCATTTTTATGGGTTGTATTGTTTTTATGATAAAAAATATAGGAGAAGTGCTAAAAGGAAGAAGGGTGTATTGTTTTTATGAAATTTAACTATTATTTCCATTCTTATGGGTTGTATTGTTTCTATGATAAAAAATATAGGAGAAGTGCTAAAAAGAAGAAGGGGGACAAGACTATTACACAGCCACATCTCCCACACACCATGAGACTTACAGACATGTTAATAAGGACGAGGTATGTTAAAAAAATTTAATTGCATTTTACACATCTTTTGATCTTGGTGCATTTATAAATGATAATGATTACATTTGTTTTTGTCTTATGTACTCACAAGATGCGTGCTAAAGTAAAATTTCCCAAATAGTAACATGCCACATATACGAGTGGTTTCGTATAGGCATGAAAGCTAGACTTGGAAAAGGTGGCAAAGCGGGTTTTAGAGCACAATTTGTAAGTAAAAGAAGTGCAAGTATTTGCCTTTTTCTTATCATGAGCTAGTATATTTGATTTTCATATGCCTAAATTTCTTATTTGAATTTGTTGTTTGTAGAGTCATAATTTTGGCCGCCCCCCACTTAACAGGAGATCAAATATGCTACAAGTGGCTGGTAGAGCATCTTACTCATGTGAGGTGTATCCACTAGTTGAGGTATGTATGAGTCACATTTCATATAAAAACTAGGATTCATGTTATATATTAACTATAATTTTTCTTGTTTATACAATATTCTATATGTATACTAAGTCTTATATAGTATGTTGGTTCATGTCATAGGAGCAAGGTTGCTCTCCTCACGGCGGGTGAACAGCCCACACATATGGAGGATGAGAAGCAAGGAGAGGAAGAGTTTCATAAAGCATCCAGTGATCATAAATAAGGACGTTTAGTTTCATTTTCTCTCTTGTATAGAGAGTTTTTTTGTTTTGAGCCATACTCGTCCTACTCCTTTGTACCTAAGTAGAGGTAGAATCTACATTTTGTATCAATCAGACATTGTTTTGTATGATTTTGGTTTTAATTTTAAAAGCAATACATAGATTTATAATGGAAAGAGTTTACCTCCATTATGATGCTCACATATACATTGTTTTGTATGATTTTGTGCATTAATTCAAATTTGTACATATTTTTGTAGTTAAAAGATCATACCTCCATTATGATAGTCGTCTATATGGTCGTTATGTCACATGTATTTCTTGTCTACCGCAATATACCTCACTTTTTTTGACGAATAGCCTCATTTTTAGCCTCGATTTTGTGATGCATAGCCCTATTTTTAGCCTCACTTTTGTGACACATAGCCTCATTTATAGCATCATGTCTTCAAGCAAGCTATAATTATATTTTGGACATGGAGTGATGTTATGTGTCATAAAAGTGATGTTTTATGCACATAGAAACACGAAGATAAAGGTAAGAGTTGTGTGTAATCAAAATGCTCGCACGATTGCTCATCATCGTCATTAGGAGATGGCCCACAAACCTTCTTGAGAAGGCACTCACTAAAAGCATAGAAATCAACCTTTAACAAAAAACAATGGTGCATCTTCTTAGCACAAGCTGCTCCCAATCCAACACATCCAGCCAAAACATCAATAACATAATCCTCCTTGTAAGTGAATGTTGCGAGCAACCAACTATAGCCAACGAAAAAAGTAATCAATGAAACCACACATTTTTGTAGTTTGTGTAAACTCAATACTAATAGATTGATTAAAAAAAAGGTAGAAAATAACTCACATATACATTTTTGTAGTTAGTGTAATTACTAGAAAAAATCATTGGAGCGCTTAGCCCCTCCTCTAACTGGTACCCCATCCACTCGGGTGAAATCATTGTCAATGCATGAATGAGCCTCTGTGATACAACTTCTAGCTGCTGGGAACAAAAGATGGACAACCAACTATCTTTCACGAGCCAGCTACAGTTATATGCATAGGGTTCACTTCACAAGATTTTACTCGACATTAAAAAAAAATGTAATGTAGTGAATAAAGTGTTAATGTACCAGTTGCTAGTATAAATGTGCAAATTGTTGTTTTGGTTGTAGCCTTGAGCAGGGAAATGGCAGTGCATCTACAATAGCTATAACACCACCTCCACCATCGACCCCCAGAGTATGGTGATTATCACCGACTCGATTGTTCACTTGACAATCAACCCAGCCACTGGTGCAATTGAGCATGACGTGACTAGGCAAGCATTCAGAGGAGAGCTTGTGTCTCTCTATCTCCCACAGGTCCACATTAGGTGGAAGTAAGTATACATTCTTCCAAAGTTTGTACCAACTGTGATATAAAAATCCCTCTAACATGTTTTTGTAAAATTTTAATGTAAAAAACATGATGAAATCGCTAAGAAAATAGTGATCTCTCAGTTGGAGCATGAGTTTGGAGGTGGGTGGTCACATGAGATCATCTGTAGGTGTCACAATGCAAAGTATGATACTTTTCAACAATTGATCAATTTTTAGAGTTTAAGCCCACTAGTCAATATTTATACTTGTCCAAAAACCAACCCAAAGCTTGAAACTTCAACTATCTATGTATTTTGACTGTATAGGAATCAAATGTGCACTAAGAACTAGGCATTAAAGATGAGAGTTGAGTCTTCTCGAGAATTGAACCCAGATCTTCGGATGAGAGGACCAACGACGCTCAACCAATTGAGCTAGAAGGCTCTTTTCTGCACAAAATTGTCAGTATTAGTATGATAATATAGAATCTTTAAACTAATTAAAAAATAAAGATTTTAAAGAATCTTAGGAATGACCAAAAAAAGACAAACTTACTTTATTCAAAAGTTAGATTGAATTTCAAACCTATAATTCTATGTCGAAGTCTTCGTTTTCGTTTACATAAAGCCTATCAGCCTCAATGGGAAGAAGAACATACAATTGTCCTCTATCAACAATAACATTGTCTTCTCTTTCATCCTCGTCAGCCTTGGTAGGTCTTCCTCATTGGCCTCATACAAGTCATCCCCAACAACCTCTGACAAGTCCCCGTGTAAACTTTCCAAATTTTGGTTCTCTTGTTGCATCATGGATTGTTCGTCCAAACTTTCAACATTGCCATCCACATCCATGTCTCTCTGTTGAAAAATACATGTAAGGTGAGGATTAACATGAATAAGATATAAACACCTAGGGCCATGTGGATTTGGAAAGAAGAATGCTGGTCTGAATGTTTAGGTAACACAAATGGTTCAATTCTTTCACGTAAGATCCTTTGAAGAGTCAATTACATAAAATCCATTTGTTCCAACCTATATGTAGCATTTTGTCCACGATACTATATTTCAAACCATTTGAAATATAACAAGACCTGTGTAAAGGATCTATGGCCAACCTCAATAATATTTTGCAACACTCCAACATATCCAAGATCCCCATCAATGAGGTTCTATTAGTAGTACTTGCTTGACTCTATTGCTGAAAGGATGCAACAACACCAGAATCCAAAGTGACATGATGTGAATCAATCTTCTCAATACGTAAGTGTCAACCATATGCCCACATGCTACTATAGTACTTTGCATGTAGCACAACCATTAGTTGTAGTTTGGAAACACATACAATATAAGTGATATAAAAATAAAATTAGAGAAAAAATCAATTGTCCTTACATAGAAATCACATCCATGGGCGATGTCAAGATGTTCACGTGTAACCATTGCTACCTTATTAGGGTCTCTCGTTCCTAATCTCTCTACAACCCATTCGCAGATTGTAGGCATCGGGTCTTGCCTCGCTCTCCTCCTTACATGTTATCTTGCATGTCTTTCTTCTTTGTACTCATCTACCCACTTTGCCATTCATTCCATATTGTACATGACAAACGTATTTATCAGTTCTCAAAGTGTATGAGGAAGCCTAATTTCTTTTCCTCTATGTGCTAGAACCTCTCCTAATACCTTTTCATCTTCTTCATATGTCCATAACCTTGGTGCATCTGGATCCATTACTACCATATATTCTGTTATGTAGAATAGTGTTTGGTGTAAAAGCCATCCTCTGCCATAGAGCCCTTTGGCCATGCCTTTTGAAGGACCAACTTTTTCACAACTTTCATAAACCACTCAAAAAAGAACATCCAACAAGAACTTACAACACCAGCTAGTGACATCTCATGGATTAAATGAATAACACAATGAGCCTAAATATAAAGAAAACCCACTGGTAGTTCCTTCTCCCCATAAGACATAGAAGAAGAATGCTCTCTTCTCTCATCCTTTTCAAATCAACACAATCAATTTCCTTTTGAGCCATATACCTATGTCATCTTTTTTAATTAGAAAATATATTGATTAGCATGACAAGTTTAAATGTTGTTTGAATTGTATTTCATACCAAGCAAGTGCTCCTAGTCAATAAATGATGTCACTGATAGCTGGAGTTAAGCAATTTTGGACCACAAGAGGTAAAACATGCTAACAAAACAATTTACAATAGTTAAGCAATATGTTTGTTAAGCAGCCTTGAACCACTAGAGGTAAAACATGCTGACAAAACACCTTACAAAAATTAAGTAATAGGTATGATACTAAGAAGGAACTTTATATTATGTTGTATATGTGAAACATGTTATGCCAATCATGAGTCTTTAGGCCTCATGATTGGCATGTTATGCCAATCATGAGTCTTTAGGCCTCCTAACTTCTTTTCTTAAGAGTTAAAAAAGAGACGAAAAGATGCTCCATATCCAGTCGATGCTCGAAATTGTTTGATGCGATCCAACACCAAGCCTAACTCATTAGAAGAAAACACCCATGGAGCTGGGTGATAAAATGTTTGTCCTTTTGCATTTTGCTTGACGCCATAAATATGGTTTGATTTTTGCCTCTTGAAGATCATTTCTAAGAGAAATTGTGTCTTTTTCACTTGTGAGGTGTCTCCAAAGAGAATTTGCCACATTTTTTAGGATGTGCATAGGGCCTAGCAAGTGTACACTTTTCAAATTTGCCTAGTATTATAATTGGTAGAAAATAGATTTTTCAGATTTTATTCCAACTGGATGTTCTCTTGGATTTAGTTCCCTTTTTTGTGCAAAAGAGTCCCATTTCATGCCCCAGTCAAGTGGTGTATCGTGGCCGTGGGTGGTCGCGTCGATTCTCTATCTTATTGTCAAGCTTGTGTTTTTGCATTGTTCTAAATGGGTGATCCATAGGTAAAAATATTCTATATGATGGATACACGTTCTTATGCAAGCTCTTACTATAGGAGGAATCCAATTCTGGACCATAAGTGGGAGAAGCATGATAGCCTTTTGAGCAAAGACCTTGCAAAGACCTTCAAACCACACATTTCAACATAGTTAGGAAAAACTAATTTTTTTTTCAACTTAAATTCGGAAACGTAAAACAAAAAAAATTCTTTAAAATTTTAAGCGTCATACGAGAACATACTGTCAATCCTGGATAATCATGGATAGTCCATGTAAGGATGCCTCGTAGAAGGAAGTGTGAACTCTCATTTTCTCTTGAACGATCATGAACTCTATAACCTTGCCAAAGCTATTGTAGTTCCTATATAAGGGGTGCCATGTACACATTTATGTTGGATGGTTGATGCTTTCCTATAAACATTTTCAACAATTTCAAATGATTATAAAAATTCAAATATAAGTAGATGCACTTACTAGGAATTAGAAGACTAGGCATTAAGCATTCTTTCTTGATTGACAAGAAAGGTGGAAGGTTGTAGATAACTAACACAATTTGCCATGTAAACCAAAGAGAATACAAGACAAAGAAAGGATTGACGCCATCAAGTGTAAGCCTAAGGCATAGATGACGAGGTTCTTCCTTCGTAAATAAATACTCTCATTCAATGTGTTGAAATGCCTCACAATTAGCAATGATTCGAACCTTCCCATTAGCAATGATTCGAACCTTCCCATTAGTGTACAGTTTTCTACATGCCATGTCATTAATTTTGCTATAGCGATGGGCATCCAAACATGAACTTCAATCATGGTTTAAGTGTAAAGTGTCTCAAAACTTTGCCATGACACACTTTTTTATGTGCATTGACATCTTTGTAACATGATTCATTACAACAGGGACAATGCGTGTGGTCTCTATATTCATTTCTATATAGGACACACTCATTTGATACACGAGTCAATACGTTTGTAATCCAGTCCCAACTGTGACAACATAGACTTTGCCTCCGCTCTTGACTTTGGCATCACATTGTTGTTGGACAATAATTGTGTTGCAATCAACCTGAAAAAAAAGAAGACTAGGAGATAGATAAAAATAGAATCAACGAAGACAATAAAGCTTGAACATTGCTCACTCAAGACGTTCAGTTGTTGAGTTGTTTGTCCATCCATGTTGGGCTTGTAAGTTGAGAATGAGTATGCCAACAAGAATTTAGACAATTTGCATTCTCATAGATTGGGGTTGATGCTTCTTTCCTTAAATATCCATATTCCAAAGCTGGTCCCTTTGTAGTCTGATCATCGAATACCCCATCTAGCATATTAATTTCCGCATCATTAACCCAAGGATCATACTCATCCTCTATCTCTTATTCTTGTGCATCTACCCTGGCCATTCCTTCACGTAGGATCTCAAAATGGATAGGATCATGATGTCTTAAATAGTTAGCATAGTCTCGTGGCAATTGTGAAATATGTGGACCAGCCTCGAATTTATGTTGGTAAACTCTAAGTCATCATCCTACAATAAAAATTACTCTCATTATACATTATCACGATTAAAATCATTTGAAAAAAAGGAAACTATAATTGAGTTTTGTTATCAAATTCACTTGAAGAAAAAGAAACAATAACTCATCATTGACACAACAGACATCTAGGGTTTAAATTGATCTAAATTCATTTACCATGATTACATAGACAAAAACTCTTATACAATCGAGAGCTATGAGAAAATCCTACAAAACTATGTTCTATGATGGCGTCGCCATCGACCCAAAGGTACGTCCAATGGCTCACCCATTGCTTCACATCTCAAGCAGGAATCGACTTACGGAATGTATAGTCTGTAAATAACTCTTCTCCTACTTGTAAGGTTCGAATGGCACAAACAACCACATAAGGTTAGAGGGGCCTTTGGGACAGGTACTGCTCCACACCATATCTCTCCTCAAACAAACAATTAGGTCGAATTCTTGGTTTCCCTCTGCTGCTATTAATTAGACCTGCTATATTGCCATGCGTATAAGCACGACCATCTATGTACGCATACTCTATAGACATGGGAAACTCTAGCACTAATTGTTTCCTCTCTCTCATGAATGGATATTGTATTAGACAACATACCATAAGTGGTCATACTAATGATGTGTTGACATAGATGTCTCCATCTTCCCTCTGAAGAATAGACTGGGTCACAAAAGCTCACGAGTGTCACCATACTTGTTGCAAACCTTATGCCATGTAAAGTCCTCGACCTACATCTTGGATAATGGATGGTGCTATTATGAACCGTGATCCCTAGTGGCTAAATTCCTCACAATCACCTGAAAGATCAGGTAATAACCAACCACTAATGGCTCTACAATCATATGTATCCTGAACTATATGAGGTGGCAATAGATAGTCCCTAGCGATCTCCTTGCAAGGAGACCAGGTTGTGAAACTTCATTCCTTTTTTTGAGTCCTCGTACAAGTGATCTCCTATAGAGTGGATTGCAATCACATGACATGTTATCCTCTAAAGATGTTGTCACCAAATATTAGAGTCAATCTAATTAGCATACCAATTGAATCATTGATGTATAACTTAGATACAAATTTGTCAAAGTTGAAACTAATCATCTATAAACAAAAAACTTTCAAACGTCATAGTTATAAGGGAAGAAAAATATACATGTGGTGGAGCAGATTCACAAAGCCCGTAGTCTAGCTCATGATGAGCACAAATATAGCCCCTATGTGTAACCATGCCCTGACATAGTGTGCAATAACATAATCTTCTTGATTAAAACATTCTTGCTCAAAATCAAAACAATCAGATGTATCGTCTTCTCCAATTAAACATGATTTAAGTTATATTTCCACGAAGAAACTAGAGGGGTATGGATGGATGCATCTGAATCACGACTCTGTTCATCCAAAGAGTTCATATATTAGAGAATAACACAAAAACAATTCACTAATCATAACAGAGATACAGTGATGAACTATGGTTATAATTTTTGTAGTACCACTATCATAAGTAAAAGAAAGAAGTTCTTGTAACCTTTGAATGAAGTTTAAAATTTACGTATTGTGTCCATTTTTATGGGTTGTATTGTTTTATGATAAAAAATATAGGATAAGTGCTAAAAGGAAGAAGGGTGTATTGCTTTTATGAAATTTAATTATTATGTCCATTCTTATGGCTTGTATTGTTTCTATGATAAAAAAGATAGGAGAAGAGCTAGAAAGAAGAAGGGTGACAAGACTATATCTCTTACACCACGAGACTTGGAGACATGTCAGAGGCAAGGTATGTTAAATAAATTTAATAACATTTTGCACATCTTTTGATCTTGGTGCATTTATAAATAATAATTATTACATTTGTTTTTGTCTTATGTACTCACAAGGTGTACTCACAAGGTGTGTACTAAAGTAAAATTTCCCAAACAACAACATGTCACAGACGAGTGGTTGCATAGAGGCGTGAAAGTTAGACTTGGAAAAGGTGGCAAAGTAGGTTTTAGAGCACGATTTGTAAGTAAAAGAAATGCAAGTGTTTGCCTTTTTCTTATCGTGAGATCGTATGTTTGATTTTCATATGCCTAAATTTCTTATTTGAATTTGTTATTTGTAGAGTCATAATCCCCCCCCCCTTTTTGCCCCCCACTAAACTGGAGATCAAAGATGCTACACAACATGGGTACAAGTGGCTGGGAGAGCGTCTTGTTGGGTACAAGTGGCTGGATATAAGTGGTTGGTAGAGCATCTTGCTTCACATGAGGTGTATCAACTAGTTGAGGTATGTATAAGTCACATTTCATATAAAAACTAGGATTAATATTATATATTAACTAAAATTTTTCTTGTTTATATAATATTCTATATGTATACTAAGTCTTATATAATATGTTGCAGGTTTATGTCGTAGGAGCAAGGTTACACTCCTTGGGGGAGGATGAGGAGCAAGGAGAGGAAGAGTTTCATAGAGCATCTAGTGATCATAATCAAGATGTTAAGAGTTATTTTCTCTCTTGTATAGAGAGTTTTTAAGTGTTTTGAGCCATACTTGTCCTACTCCTTTGTACCTAACTAGAGCTAGCATCTACATTTTGTATCAGTCAGACATTGTTTTATATGACTTTGGTTTTAATTTTAAAAGTAACACATATCTTTATAATGAAAAGAGTTTACGTTCATTGTGATGCTCACATATACATTGTTTTGTATGATTTTGTGCATTAATTCAAATTCATACATATTTTTATAGTATTGAAAGATCATACCTCCATTATGATAGTCATCTATATGGGTGTTATGTCACATGTATTTCTTGTCTACGCAATGCCAATGTGATAATAGTTGTATACGCTCTCTTTGCCCTGATGTAGGAGACTAGCACGTGGACGTATGTGTGTGTGTGTGTGTGTGTGTGTGTGTGTGTGTGTGTGTGTGTGTGAGAGAGAGAGAGAGAGAGAGAGAGAGAGAGAGAGAGAGAGAGAGAGGATCAAGTAGTTAGAGAAGCAAGAGGAATAAGAGAAGGGAGACAACATGAAAAATACATGCGCTGCTTGTAGACATTACAAACGTTGCAGGGAACGGTCAAAATTAAATTTTGATGTTATGCGTCTAGAATTTTTCAATTAAAAAACCTCACGTCATTTTTCTTTTTTATTTTTAACGCATAGCCTCATTTTTAGCCTCACTTTTGTGATGCATAGCCTCATTTTTAAGATGCATAGCCTCTATTTTAGCCTCATTTTTGTGACGCCGCATAACCTCATTTTTAACCTCACTTTTGTGATGCATAGCCTCATTTTTGTGACAACCTCATTTTCAGGCGTCACTTTTGTGATGCATAGCCTCATTTATAGCATCATGTCTTCAAGCAAGCTATAATTTTATTTTGCACATGGAGTGATGTTATGCATTGTATTATGTCCCTTTTTATGGGTTGTATTGTTTTTATGATAAAAATATAGGAGAAGTGCTAAAAGGAAGAAGGGTGTATTGTTTTTATGAAATTTAACTATTATTTCCATTCTTATGGGTTGTATTGTTTCTATGATAAATAATATAGGAGAAGTGCTAAAAGGAAGAAGGGTGTATTGTTTTTATGAAATTTAACTATTATTTCCATTCTTATGGGTTGTATTGTTTTTATGATAAAAAATATAGGAGAAGTGCTAAAAGGAAGAAGGGTGTATTGTTTTTATGAAATTTAACTATTATTTCCATTCTTATGGGTTGTATTGTTTCTATGATAAATAATATAGGAGAAGTGCTAAAAAGAAGAAGGGGGACAAGACTATTACACAGCCACATCTCCCGCACCATGAGACTTACAGACATGTTAAGGATGAGGTATGTTAAATAAATTTGATTGCATTTTGCACATCTTTTGATCTTGGTGCATTTATAAATGATAATGATTACATTTGTTTTTATCTTATGTACTCACAAGATGCGTGCTAAAGTGAAATTTCCCAAACAGCAACATGCCACATACAAGTGGTTTCGTATAGGCATGAAAGGTAGACTTGGAAAAGGTGGCAAAGCGGGTTTTAGAGCACAATTTGTAAGTAAAATGCATAGCCCTATTTTTAGCCTCACTTTTGTGGCGCATAGCCTCATTTATAGCATCATGTCTTCAATCAAGCTATAATTATATTTTGGACATGGAGTGATGTTATGCGTCATAAAAGTGATGTTTTATGTTGTGTCAGGGGCATCACCTCTAGTGTCACTTGCTACACCTCCCTAGCAGCACATTTGTGATGCCATTTGTGACGCTAGAGAGCCAATCTCTTGTAGTGAAGCTGAAGGAAAAACAATAGTTACAGAATCGGAGTCATAGCCAGAAAAACTAAGAAGGCATTGGTTGTATGGACCAGCTCAACCTTGGATGCAATTTTAGCGTAGCAAATTAGAGAGCATGTGCTTGCCATAATGAAGTGCCTTGAAAAAAAAAGAATGTAGTGTTTGCGGTTAAAGCTCACATCAAAGAAATAGTTGGATTAGTACAAAGATACTCAAGGAATACAAAGAGCAACAACAATAGGATGGGGAGACCATAAAAAATCTCATGAAAGAATTGAACACACAGTCACAACCCTTCAAAAGCTAGAAATCATGTACAAAAAGGAAATGGGAGTTAAAAGATAAAATATGGTCACAAATTTCAAGGATGGGACAAATGGGAGCAAAAAGCAAGGACAATCGTGGAAAGAGGACAAGAAAGAATGTAGCAGAAGACGACACTGCACTGCAGAACCATGAAAGATTAGGAGTTAGGTTCTTGAGGTAGGCATGCGTGTACCTACTGTGATGCATGGCAAAGCAAGCAAGCACACTAAAGCAGCATGCATCGGACATTCAGGCATCACTGGTGCCGCACGAGACCAAATCCCTAGAGTAATGTGGGGAAGCGATGCAGTGTCATGGCCAGATACTCCGGTGGGGAGGCTGAAGCTCACAACTGAGAAGCAGCATCCACAGAAGCCACAGTGGAATTTAATAAGACTAGATAAAAGAGCTAGAGTGGGACATGCGCATATCGGTTAGCCACCATAGAGAGTATGAACCAAAGGTACCTCATTTGGAAAAACACAGAGTTTGTGTATGGAGGAAGCATTGCACAACAAATCCAGATGAGAAGCGATGGACTGCTGACTATAGTTTACAGAAGAAGTGGTGTGTGCTGAAAGCAGAACAGGACATTCCCATGGGTGTGTGCTAATAGCATCTACAGAATAGGACATACCCAGGGTGTGTGCTAATGGTATCTGTAGAATAGGATAGACCCATGGGTGTGTGCTAATAGCATCTACAGAATAGGACATACCCATGGGTGTGTGCTAATGGTATCTGTAGAACAGGACATACCCATGGCTGATAGGGTTAGAGATACTGGTGATGACTTTGTGGTATTAGCATATCCATTTCAATTGACTTGTCATATCTGTGGATATCCATTCGGCTGTCCCCTCAACATTATCTCTCATTTCTCCCATAATTTCTACATCATCAATATTTGAATCGTCCATATGAGATAAAAACCACTGCATAGCTATTCCAAACATGTAGATAGAGACATATCAAAGTGCTGAAGGACCTATTCAGTTGTTGACATTATCCAATGGGTGTGCCAAGTGTTGGCATGTGAACAACCCCTGTGGTTCCCTGTGAGCTAAACAGCCACTTGGGAACCTTTTTGTAATGGAATCATCATGAGTAGTAGCTTCTTTTATAACAACCAAAGGCATTAATGGCTCGTGTGTTGAGATGTCAAGCTCAACATGAGTCGACACTCACGAGGCGCCTGCGTGATCGTTCGACATTTACATCACTGGCGGATTTGGTAGCTGGCACCGATATATCTTCGCCAAAGATTCTACAGAGCTGGACTACACTGCGACTAGTCCACACCTACCCACTCCACTTTAGCGTGTTCACTTGATAGACCGCTTGTATATACTCTAGTATATGTGTTAGTCACTTTATCTCTTTATGTAGACCTCTTTTGTTGGAGAAGAAGAAGAACGATTTTTAACCTCTCACCTTGTGTGTTCTCTTCTAGGGTTTGTGAGAGAGTGTGTGTGCTTGGTTGCAAGAGCTCAAGCTCCCTTCTCTTTTGCATCTTTTCATGGTATCAGAGCTTGGTTTTCATGCTAAGAGAGCTGAGTGGCAAGCAAGAGAAGTACAAGAAGTGGTATGAGGGTAAGAGCTTCATCTACTCTTCCCCCTTTGTGTTGGGTATTACACCCTTGTTGGGAGCTCTTTGGGAGGCACCGACAAACAAACTCTGGATTGAGGAGCTTTCTTAGCGGGAGCGGAGCTTAAGGGCAATTATATTGTTTTTAAGAACCACATTTCTCGAGCTAAAAACACGTTTTGGATGTGTTTAGACCTCTATTTTTCAATTCGCAAGCGTTCACGGGCACTGCTGTGGGTAAGTTTCGATTCTCTGCAGAATTTTATTTTTGGTACTACAGGAAGAGCGATTGGTTGTGCAGACATTGTGTGTACTGTAAAGATATAGGTTCTATTGGGTGTATGTATGCAAGTTGAGGTCATTGATTATGTGGGTGTAGCATAGTACCGCGCTGCAAAGAATACAACAGTTTGTGCAGGTCAAACAAGAGTGTTGTTTTTGGTGAGTTTGTGTTGCAGACAAGATATCAAATGATGGAATTAATCAGATTGTTGCAGAGAAGCTTGACAAGAACAACTTCCATGCTTGGAGGTTTAGATTGACAAAATTTCTGATGGAAAAAACCTATTGGGACTACATTAAAGGTAAACATGAGGAGATACCGGAGATTAATCCAACTGCTCTGTAGATGTAAAAGAATACAAGGATTAGAGTCAAAGAGCAAGGAAAGTTATGTATTGGCTTTCTATTAGCATACATGACACCATGATTGGGTGTATACAAGATGCCAAGCCACCCAAGAAGGCATGGGACACCTTGAGTGAAGCTATATGAAACTAACACCACCAAGGCACAAAAGATTCAATTAAAGAATAAGCTTCATACTGTGGAGAAGAAAAACATGTTTGTGAATGATTATACCTTGAATATCAAGGGCATTTGGAATCCCTTGCATTTATTGGTGTTTCTGTTGATGATGATAAGGTGGAAGTATGTCTATGTGGTCTTGGGCTATAATACAAGGCATTCAAGATGTCTCTTTAGACTCGGAAAAACATTCCCAACTTTATAAATTTGGTGTCAATGCTGATCATTGAGAAGAGAAGAATTTGGGTGAAGATCACCATTCTTCATAAAACAAAAACAGTTCAGAGCAGCAGGCCCTCTACACAAGTTTAGGTAGAGGTAGTGGATGTGGCCAAGGTGGTAGCCGAATAGGTAATCAGAATTATAATCAGTAGCAACAATCCCATGAATCATAACAACAACACACAGGTGGAAGGGGTCAGTTTAGAGGTAGGGGGAGTCAAAGAGGTTGTGGTGGTAATTGGCAAAGGCAACATAATGATACACGAGACTGTTTTATTGTGGTAAGCTTGGACATGTGAAAGTAGATTGCTATAAGAAGTAGAATGACATGCGAAATGAAAAAGTGCACCCAAATAACTATGCGTCCTCTAGCAGAAACAATGAGGATAATGAGAGATTGTTTGTTATGCAACATGTACTTAATGTTGTGTCTGGAAATGATGTATCAGCATGTAAGGATGATGTATGGTATGTTGATTTAGGTGCTTCGAACCACATGACAAGTCATGTGGTGAGTGGTTCAAGAAAATTAAGAGTCTTGAAAGACTAGGTTTTATTGAAACAGGGGATGACACTGCTCATCCGATTGCCCATGTTGGAGATATGTCATTGTCTATGCAAGATGGTAAGGTGAAGTATAGATGTACTTCATGTTTTGAACATTACAAAGAATCTAGTTTCTATTGGCCAGATGATTGAGTAGGGTTTGCAGGTGCGGTTTAACCTTGATGGTTGTTATGTAGAAGACTTTAAAGATAAGTGCAGGCTGGTTGCAAAAGGAAACAGAGTGGGTAAAATGTTTACACTGAATGTAAATATACCTAAAGTGTTGGAATTAGGGTTGCAGGAAAGCACACAAAGCTTGGAGAAGAAGAAGCAAGAATGCACACAACACAAAGTGTATTAGATTGTGTGAATGTACAAAAGATAAGTTAGCCCTAGAAGCATGGGCGTATATACAAGCCGGGGAAAAAAACCTCCTAAAGAGGGAAAAAGTACCCCGACGGTCCTAAGTGTGTTCACACACATCACTGCCTATGTATATGGCAACAAATCCCCCCTGGGAGTGACGGTGTGAACGAGAGCTGGCACTCATGTATAGAGGAGTGCCATGCCCGAAGTAGATCAATCCACAAAGGGGAGCAAGCCCAAAGCTTTGCGGAAAGCTTCGAACTTCTCACGAGGAAGCGCCTTTGTGAAAAGATCGGCGAGGTTGTCCTGTGTTGGCACATAGGCCAAGCTGATCTCTCCTGCTAAGAGTCTCTCCCTGACATAGTGATAATGCACCTCAATGTGCTTTGTGCGAGCATGAAAAACTAGGTTTCTTGCAACTGCCAATGCACTCTGACTGTCAGTGAAGATAGAGGTGGCAGACTCCTGTCCAACACCCAAGTCAGCCATAAGTCGTCTGAGCCACACACACTCAACCGTAGCTATGAAAGCTGCCCTGTACTCAGCTTCACAACTAGAAGTGGCCACAGTAGGTTGCTTCTTGCTCAACCAAGATATGCATGAGCTACCGAGCATGAAACAAAAACCACTTGTGGACACTCTTGTGTCATAGCAACCAGCCCAATCTGAGTCCGAAAAAGCATGTAAATCTGGCGGCAATGATCCCCCCTTGGGATAAAACAACCCAAGATGTATGGTGCCACTCAAGTAGTGAAAGATGCGTTTAATTGCCTTCCAATGCTGAGACCCTGGGCTATGCATAAACCTGCTCACCTGTGAGACTGCAAACTGAATGTCTGGCCTCGTAATGCATACATAAATGAGGCAACCAATATCTGTCAGATAGAGTGTGACATCAAAGTGATCTCCAGCATCACGAAGACTCAACTTCAAACCTGTCTCCATTGGAGTAGCAATAGGTTTGCAGTCTTCAAGGCCAAATCTCCGCAACAATGTCTCAATATACTTTGTCTGACACAAAGCAATACCTCCATCACACTGCTTAAATTGTATCCCCAAATAATGATGCAAATGCCCCAAATCTGACATCTCAAAAGAGGCATTCAAGTCAGCCTTAAAATCAGCAATATGACTCTCATTTGGTCCTGTGAGCAGCATGTCATCGACATAGAGAGCAATGATTAGATGTACACCATCCACACGTTTAACATACAAAGTGCTTTCTGTTGGACTATTCTGAAAACCATGTGCAGTCAAATATGCATGTATCTTTTCATACCATGCTCGTGGAGCTTGCTTTAAACCATATAAAGCCTTTTTCAACCTGCACACTTTGTTTTCCTGCCCTCTTTGAACAAAACCACGAGGCTGCGATACATACACCTCCTCATGCAAATCTCCATTCAAGAATGCAGTCTTGATGTCCAACTGATGTACATTCCAACCATTATGAGCTGCCAATGCACAAATGCTACGAATGGTAGTCATACGACAAGTGGGAGCAAAGGTCTCATCAAAATCAATGCCCTTTTCTTGAGCATAACCCTTTGCAACAAGTCTAGCCTTATAGCGATCAACACTACCATCTGGCTTTCGTTTCAACTTAAAAACCCACTTACATCCAATGGCCTTTTTACCAATAAGCAAATCACACAAAGACCATGTACCATTCTTCATTATAGCATCATATTCACTTTGCATTGCAGCCAACCAATTTTCTGAATTTTGTGCCTCATCAAATGAAAGAGGTTCTTCCTCTTCACACATACTAGACACAGCCAAAGCATAACAATCTGATGCATAAGAGGCATGCTGAAAACCTGAACGAGTACGACTAGATATAGGTGCATCAATTTTACTATCACGCAGGGTTTGCACCAGCCATTTAGGCATATTTCTAGCCTGCTCATTTTCAGTCCTATCCTCATGAATTATATCCTGTATATCTGCATCAGAAATAGGCTGATCTATGATGTCGTTTGAAATCCGCATAGGCTGAATATTTGCCTCATTAGGACTTACATTTGAATTCCCACCTGTAAATAGAGGCAACAATGTATCAAATACATCCCGTGAGCTCACACTTGTCTCTTTGGTACATGATAACAAAGGCTGCACAGCATCTTCCACAAAAACAACATCTCGACTAATCAAGATACGCTTTGACTGCGGATGATACAATCTGTAACCCTTGCTCTCAGCACTGTAACCAACAAAAATGCATTTGACAGCCTTATCATCCAATTTTTTGCGTTGTTACACAGGCACTAAAGCATAGGCCAAGCAACCAAAGACATGCAAGTGACCAATAGAAGGCTTCCTGCCATGCCAAGCTTCGTATGGAGTAATAGACTGTAAGGCCTTAGTGGGACACCTGTTGAGTACATATGCAGCACACATGACAGCCTCAAGCCAAAACGCATGTGGCAAAGCTTGGCTCTTGACCATACATCGTGCCATCTCCATAAGTGACCTGTTTTTCCTCTCAGCAACACCATTTTGCTGAGGGGTATATGGCATTGTACATTGGTGTTTTATCCCACAACTAGCCATAAATGCATCAAACTCTTTAGACAAGTACTCCCCCCCTCGATCAGAACGGAGGGTGCCCACAGTACAATTGGATACATTTTCAACCATAAGAAAAAACTGTTTGAAGCACAAAAACACTTCGGACTTTGCCTTCAGTGGATATACCCATGTATGTCTTGAGTAATCATCAATGAAAGTCACGAAGTACAAGTGTTTACCAAATGACAGAGTTTGCATAGGCCCACATACATCATTATGTACAAGTTGCAATTTGCGAGTAGCCCACACAGAACCATCCTTTGGAAACGCAGAACGCTGCATTCTGCCCAAAATACAGCCTTCACAAACATGTTTCAATGGTGCCTCAAGAGGGGGCAATGAAGCAACCATATCAAATTTCTGCAACAAACGCAGCAAACTAGCAAAGTTCAGATGACCAAAATGAGCATGCCATAGTTTTGCATCTGAAACTACCTTTTTATCAGAAACTGCATTTGCTGAATCTTCCACACACTTGTCATAAGAATTGAGCCTATACAGCCCACGAAACAAGGTGCCAGATACAATAATCGTATCACCAGAAGTCAAATCATGAACAGTACATCTGTCATCCACAAATTTGTCTACAAGTCCAAGTCTAGCAAGTGCAGAGACAGACAATAGATTCTTCTTTATCCCTGGCACATACAAAGCATCTGAAAGTGTGAAAGCGCTGCCATTTGCAGTAGTAAGCATAATTTTACCAATGCCCTTCTCACTGGGTAAGAAGCATTATTGGCACATGTGACAGTATTCCCATTAGGGACAGCCTCAAGAGAAGTGAACATATCACGATGCGAGGTAATGTGCTTTGTAGCACCACTGTCAAAATACCAAACATGAGAGTCAACAGAAACTACCAAACATGCATCATGTACAGATGGGTCATACTGGCAATACACGCTAAACGCCCATTCTGTATCCTGCACAACATTTGCAAAATCTGCATTTGTAGAAGCATCCGCTATTGCATTTGACTCTTCCTCTTTGTCTCTTTAGTCTTTAGCTTAGGGCAATTCTTAATGACATGATCATTTGCCTTACAATAGTTGCACCTGGTCTTTTTCTTGCCTTTATCAAGAGCCTTCTCAGACTTATTGTTGCTACCTGTGGAAGTAGAAGAAGTTGCAGACCTACTAATAGGAGAAGAAACAGTGGAAGGGGCTGCCTTACCACTTCTTCTCTGCTCTACTGGGCAGCCATAAATGCTTGATCAACTGCACGCTGCCTGGCCTTGTTTTGCCTGGACTGCGCTTCTTGTAAGAGCTTGTTTACTAAAGTATCATACTTGACAGCATCAGGTCTGTCCTCATTAAGAAGTCTCCACGTGGAAGCAAAAGTCTGATATGTCTCAGGTAAAGCATCAAGAACAGTCTGCACAAGAGAATGATCAGGAATAATCTCACCTGCAGAAATCAACTATTCTTTGAGATCTTTAATCTCAGCAAGAAAAACATTCATGTCATCATCTTCCTGCATAATCTTCAATTCTAGCTCTTTACGCAGGTAAGCGATTTTTGCCTCGTTATGACCTGTATACAAACCAGCTAGAATATCCCAAGCTTGTTTTACTGTTTTAGCTGAACGAATATGTGGGGTGATGTTACGTTTGACAGAAAGTGCAATCAAGGCATGAGCCTGCGCATCTTTACCATCCCAACGAGCTTGTTTAGCAGTGGGTAAAACAGCAGCAACAGTAGAGCTGCTAGAACCTGCAACATCCTTAACAGATCCTACATCCACAGAACCTGGACGTACATCCGTACCCTGCACAATGTTCCACACTCCTTTTGCAACCAAAACATGTTGCATCATGTATGCCCAAAGTGGGTAGTTGCTGTCTCCATCCAGTTTGTCTTCAGTAGCAGACAACATGCGAAATACATCATTGCTGTTATCAGCCATGGCCACTGACTGAAACTGATGCAAAAGCTACCTGTTATGAAGCAAAGACTAAACAGAAAACAACTCATGCTATGTAGCACGGTCCACAATGGAGTACATATGCCTGTTTTGCAGAAAACTGCACTGTCGAAATTTTTACAGAAAATGACGCAGAAAATGACGAAAACACCTGTGCAGCAGAACTTGAAATGCAAAAACAGAGCCTGAAACGACCTCAGATGCAAATTCTGAGAATGCACAATCCTACGGGCTGATTTGCAGAGTATAGGGACTTGGAAGCGCTCGTGAAAGCTCACCTCAATCGGAGAACGTGAGTCGGAGGGTGCTGCCAGGGAAGCCCTGGGAGCCGATGCCTGCTCTGATACCAATTGTTGGAATTAGGGTTGCAGGAAAGCACACAAAGCTTGGAGAAGAAGAAGCAAGAATGCACACAACACAAAGTGTATTAGATTGTGTGAATGTACAAAAGATAAGTGAGCCCTAGAAGCATGGGCGTATATACAAGCCGGGGGAAAAAACCTCCTAAAGAGGGAAAAAGTGCCCCGGCGGTCCTAAGTGTGTTCACACACATCACTGCCTATGTATATGGCAACATAAAGTCAGTGCTGCAATGTTTGCAAATAGTTCAGGAGTTATTGTAGACACAGAAATTTGGCATAAGAGAAATGGACATGTAAATGTGCAAAGAATGAAGTCTATGCAGACTAAAGAAATTGTGACAGGGCTGCCTAAGTTTAAGGTTGAAGATATGCAGAAAGTATGTGAAGCATGTCAATTTGGAAAGCAAACAAAGCATGTATTTCCACATGACAGAAATGTAAGCAGGAATGTACTAGATGTTGTGCATTCAGATGTATGGGATCTTGCGACTATGTCTATGGGTGGCTACAGGTACTATGTAACATTCATTGATGACCACACGAGGAAAGTGTGGGTGTATTTCATGAAGGAGAAGAGTGAAGTTTTTATTCATTTTCAAATTTTCAGAGTGATGGGGCTGAAAAGGAAACATGAAAGCATGTGAAGTGCCTAAGGTTAGATAGAGGGGGAGAATACTTCTCAAATGAGTTCTCTAATTTCTCGTGGAAGAATGGTATTTAGAGACAGTTTACTTGTAGATACACTCTGCAGCAAAATGGAGTTGCTAAGCGAAAAGACATGCACATTACCACAGAGATAGTAGGAGCATTGATGGTAGAGAAGAATATGCCGCATAGCTATTGGGCTGAGGCTGTGTCTACAGCAGTTTATATCATGAACAGGACGTAACGCCAAAGGAGAAGTTTAATGGCAAGAAACCTGATTTGTCTCACTTGAAAGTTTTTTGATTCATATGTGTATGTGTATGTGTATGTTTTTTGATGTATTTCATATGTGTGTGCCAGATGAGTTGCGTACTAAGTTGGATCGAAAGCTAGAAAAATGTGCCAGATGAGTTGCGTACTAAGCTAGATCGAAAGCCAGAAAAATCTGTGTTTATTGGGTATTCCCTTGAGTAAAAGGGATACAGAGTTATAATCCTACTACACGTGAATTGAGAATAAGCAGGGATGTTGTATTTGATGAGTTGAGTAACTGGTATGTTGCTGAAAAAGATAATATTGGGACTGATGTAAGTGGAAATGTGTACAGAATGTAAGTCAATAATTGTTAACCTATGAGACGGACATTGAGACGTACTATGTTTTACGTCATTAATTTAAATATTCTGAGTCATGGGCCAGGCTTGTCGGCACCATATGTTAAGGATAAAGGGATTGGGTGATCGCCGATGAGAGGCGCACCTTGAATATCAGTAGGGTAAGGGTTAGGATCGGCCGGCCATGTATGGGCGCCCATGTATGAATGGCCAAGTCACCTATAAGAGTCAAATGTAACCCTAAAACCCTCATTCTCATGTGTTGAATACAAGAGTGCTCTTGCCTTATCCTCTTGGTTTCCTTCTCCTACGTGTGTGAGAGAGAGAGAGAGAGAGAGCGATCGAGCACTGTGTAGCGGCACGGCGGCGGTGAGGCGGTAGAGTGGCAACGGCAGCTCCTCCTTCATTGCTGCGACGTAGAAATAGTTCACGGCAGCAGTTTGAGCGGTGAGTGACACCTTTGCATTCTGTTTGAGGGAGGTTGGAAGAGAGAAAGGAAAGGAGAGAGACGGAGGGTGGAAGAGAGAAGGGAAGGGAGAGAGGAGAGAGAGGGAGGGTGGGAGAGAGAAAGGGAGGGAGAGAGAAAGGGAGAGAGGGAGGGTGGGAGAGTGAAAGGGAGGGAAGATGGTGGGAGAAGGAGAGGGAGGGTGGGAGAGTGAAAGGGAGGGAAGATGGTGGGAGAAGGAGAGAGAGAGGGTAGTGTGGACTGGGCGGTGGTGGGATAAGGAGAGAGAGAGAGGAAAGAGGGTGGGAGAAGGAGAGAAGGGAGGGTGGGAGAGCGAAAGGGAGGGAGAGAGAGGAGAGAGAGGGAGGGTGGGAGAAGGAGAGAGAGGGAGGGTGGGAGAGAGAAATGAAGGGAGAGAGAAGAGAGAGGGAGGGTGGGAGAGATGAGAGGGAGGGAGGGTGGGAGAAGGAGAGAGAGGGAGGGTGGGTGGGAGAGATAAAGGGAGAGAGGTAGAGGAGAGAGGGAGGGAGGGTGGGAGAGTGAAAGAGAGGGAAGAGAGATGGGGAGGGCAGAGGGTGGGAGAAGGAGAGAAGGGAGGGTGGGAGAGAGAAAGGGAGAGAGAGAGAGAGAGAGAGGGGAGAGGGAGAGTGGGAGAGATGAGAGAGAGGAAGGGTGGGAGAGAGAAAGGAAGGGAGGGAGGAGAGAGAAAGGAAGGGAGGGAGGAGAGAGAGAGAAAGGAAGGGAGGGAGGAGAGAGAGGGAGGGTGGGAGAGAGAAAGGAAGGGAGGGAGGAGAGAGAGGGAGGGTGGGAGAAGGAGAGAGAGGGATGGTGGAAGAGAGAAAGGGAGAGAGGGAGAGGAGAGAGGGAGTGTGAGAGAGAAGGAGAGAGAGAGGGAGTGTGAGAGAGAAGGAGAGAGAGAGAGAGAGAGGGAGTGAGAGAAGGAGAGAAAGAGAGAAAGAGAGGGAAGAGGGTGGAGAGGAGAGAGAGGGAGGGTAGGCTGGGCTAGGTGGTGGTGGGCGGAGATGGTGGTGGTAATAGTTAGAGAGAGATAGTTCAAGTAGAGAGAGAGGACACCCAAGAAAAGCTCCCTCCACCAAGCTCCCTCAAAAATCACACTCGTTGCTTTGTCACCCAGAGTTGTTGCAAAGAACTTGATCTTTTGAGCTACTAGGGCTAAGAATGTTGTTTCAAATGAAAACACATGTGCATCATCTAGATCCTCATCACTGTTCCCCTTGAACTTTGGATACTTCAAAGCCATTGCGAGCAATGCACATTGTCTTTCTTCCTGTTCCAATTTGCCTCTTTGGTCTTCTTGATCTTCTTGCATCCTATTTTGAAGCTCTAGCTCCTCTTCTTCATTATCTTTCACTTCTTGTGAGATTATTGATAATTGGATACTTCAAAGCCATTATGAGCAATGCTAGTTGTATTTCTTCTTGTTTTGGCGCAGATAGCCTCTTTGGTCTTCTTGAGATTATTAATAATTGGATACTTCAAAGCCATTGTGTGCAATGCTAGGTGTATTTCTTCTTATTTTGGATGGCCTTATTGATCTTCTTGCCTCCTTTTTTGAAGCTCTAGCTCCTCTTTTTCATTATCTGACACTTCTTGAGATTCTTGATCGTCTTGATTATCTTCATCTTGGTCATCAGCTTCTCATTTTGATGACTCCTGCACAACTGTGTGTCGCCTCTTAAGATCATGTCTAGATGATGCGTTCTTCATGTGCACAACTTCTCTCGCAATTAGCATCTCCCACTACAAATTTTACCCATACTCCTTCTTGAAGTCTTCGGGTCATTCCACACAACAACCCAAAGCTCCTATGATACACAATAATATAAATCTCCACTATTGCACCTCACTACTATTCACCTCAAAAAGTATCGCTGCTTAGTCAGTGCGACACTTCATTGTTTCTTGACCACCTAGCCCATAGTAAATATGAGTGCCCAATGCAATAAGAGGACTTTAGATTCCTAAACACCGGACTACGAGATGCGTATGTACATGGAGCTATACTAGAATTTCCATCTAACCATAATGATGGCATCTTTGTCCACATGGAGACACACTTAATAGTAGTAAGACGAGACTATTATAATACACATATACTTAACTCTACTTAGCTTCACTCATATCATTCTATGCTTTCAACATACTTGTTGAGAGGACACTTGCATTGCTTTCAACAACAGTGCCTATGACTATGACCACAACACATCACTCTATGCTCTCAACAATAGTGTGTTGGGTTTAGGGAGACCAAGCTTAACCCAACATCACTCTCTTGCTCTCACATCACTCTATGCTCTCAATATACTTGCTCTCAACAATGGTGTGTTAGATTGTGGGGGACCAAGCTCACACACACACACATACACATACAACTTGAGACACACACGAGAGCAAGAGAGCTAGATTTATAGTTCTTCTAAACAAGAAAATGTCAGAAGTAATACTATAGTGCTCTAGGATACTCAAGTACCACCACCTAGAGAGGGCAATCACATGGGGAAAAGACCATTCCTAGCCTAGCTGTAGGGTACTCAAGTACCACTGCCAAGAGGGCGGTCACACAGGGAAAAAACCATTCCCAGTATAAGAGGGTACTCAAGTACCACCACCTCAGAGGGTGGTCACACGAGGAAAAAACCCTTCCCAGAGCAAGAGGATACTCAAGTACCACCACCCAAGAGGGTGGTCACACATGGAAAAAACCCTTCCCAACAAGAAGGTAAAAAGTGCCTATATATAAGAGTCCATTCACACTAGAACAACCACAAGGTATACACAACACATGTAACAAACCCACCATGGAGTGAATGCTGTGAACATATATAGGGAATAGAAGATCAATCCCTAAATGGTACTAAGCCTAAAGCCTTGTGTGGAAGACTTCAAACTTTTCCCTTAGAAGAGCTTTCATAAATAGATCTGCCACATGCTACCCTATGTATGTAGACACATGCTACCCTTTCATAAACAGATCTGCCACATGCTGCCCTATGTGTGTAGACACGTACACCAGGTTGATATCTCTAGCATGGAGCCTTTCCCTGACATAATGATAATGCACCTCAATGTGCTTTATGCGAGCATGAAAAACTAGATTCCTTGCAATTGCCATTGCACTTTAACTATCAGTGTAGATAGGAGTGAAGGACTACTATCCTACACATAGATCTTGTAGTAGCTGGCTCGGTTGCTCGACATGTCGGCACACTAGAAATAACTAGGGTCCTCTCTAGGGCAGTATACCCTCAGGAGTTAGCACAGGCTAGGGAGATGATGACCTCTCTGTCCCACTCCACTACAAACTCACACAAATTCAAGAATGGAATACAACACAGGAGCCAAGAGTGATATGCACATGCACAAGACTGAAGTTGACAAAAGTTAGAACAACTTAAAACTATGTATTGCATTGGGGATCCTCCCTCGATTGACCAAGGGCTCTCTTTATGCAATGGGTTGCTTGGCCCCTTGGGCCATCACAAGCCAAGTGCTAAAAGTGGTCACTAATAGATGCCGTTGGAGTAGGTGAGAGGTGCCGAGCACAAGTGGGTGAGCACCACTTCCAAGTGGTCAAGTGGGTAGCAAAATATTCCTTCGTGTGACAGGTGGTGCCCCTTTGGGTGCCCGCATTTGAGGTTCACAAACTTGGGGGTGCCCGACTAAGGGCAGTGAGGGTGGCTACATATCTACTGATAGGCATCTGAGCCATACACATTCAACTGTAGCTATAAATGCTGCCTTTGAGCCTCACAACTAGAGGTGGAGCCATTTCTTGTTGCTGAGCCATATGTATGATCCACTAAAGATGAAACAATTGTCACTAGTGGACACTGTTATGTCATAACAATAAGCTTTCGGGGTTGTCAACGAGGGAGCTTCCTATCTCTCTCTAATTTGAACACTTTCTCTCTAACTCTCCCCACCACAATCTCCTCCCACCACCACCTCCCAACCCAAATTCTCCACTCCAACCTAGCTCCTCCATTTCTCTCTCTATCTATTACCATCTCTCTCTTTCCTACCATCTCTTTCCCTCTCTTCTAGCACGCTCTCTTCTCTCTCTCCTACCATCTCTTTATCTCCCTCCCTTCTCTCTCTCGTACCATCTCTCTTCTCTCTCTCTCTCTCTCTCTCTCTCTCTCTCTCTCTCTCTTATCTAGCACACTCTCTTCTCTCTTTCCAACCATCTCATAGCTCTCTCTCTATTCTCTCTCTCTCTCTCTCTTACCATCTCTCTTCTCTTTTCTGTCTCCTATTATCTCTTTCTCTCCTAGATAGAGGACCCTAACAGACTTCTTCGACACTAGCACTAGCACCAACACTAGCACCAGCACCAGCAACCCAGCCCACACACCTCCTGATACCTCCTCCATTGGGCTATCAGGGCCACGCCATCCTCACTCACACCATCGCCAGATAAGAGCCATTATTGCTTGGTATTGGAGGCACCTACCTTGCTTCTACGACCTCTGCATTCTAGATAGCCCCATGGTGGCAGAGATAGCCCCATGGTGGTGGCAGAGATACTTGATCTAAGGAGAGGGTAACGTTTCAACTGATCAGCAAACATGGATCTACGTGATATACATTTTTTAGTATTTTTCAGTATTTTCTAATTAGTATCATCTCGGAGTCTTACAGTTCTGATCTTATAACTGTAGGACAATCAGTTTATTGTACTTTTTAGTCTCATTTAGTTGTTCTCTTTGATGAGACACCAACTTCAGATGTACTCTCAATTTTGGTCTCATAGGCCATTATGGCCTCTTAGAGACATTAATATATCATTTCATTTCATTTCTCCCTTCCCTCTTCTCTCTCTCTCTCTCCATCTCTTTCTCTCTCCCCCCCCCCTCTCTCTCTCTCCATCTCTTTCTCTCCCTCTCCCCCCCCCTCTCTCTCTCTCCATCTCTTTCTCTCCCTCTCCCTCTCCCGCTCTCATCTCTCTCTACTACTATCTTCATGTCTCTCCCTTTTCTCTCTTCTCTCTTCTCTCTTCTCTCTCTCTCTCTCTCTCCCTCTCTCTCTCTCTCTCTCTCTCTCTCCCTCTCCCGCTCTCATCTCTCTCTACTACTATCTTCATGTCTCTCCCTTTTCTCTCTTCTCTCTCTCTCTCTCTCTCTCTCTCTCTCTCTCTCTCTCTCTCTCTCTCTCTCTCATCTCTCTCTACTACTATCTTCATGTCTCTCCCTTTTCTCAACAAGATGGCTAATGGAAAAGCAGGTGATACTTTGCGGAGATGTTGAAATGGACAACAAAGGAGACAAGACTGTTTAGGTTGCATGTGATACATCATGCTTTTGCATATGGTTTTCCCCAAGAATGGCAAGAGAATTGGATACAACCGTTGTACAAGGGAGGAGATCGCAATTTGCTCACAAACTACCACACGATTATGGTCAGTTCAGCCATGGCAAAGCTATTCAGCACTATGTTGGAAATGCAATTGAGTAAATGGGCAGAAAGTAATAACAAACGAGCTTATGGACAAGCAGGTTTTCGCCCTGGTCATAACACCATAAACCATTTGGTTACTTTACGTGTGCTTATGGATGAGAGTCGGCTTGAGGGAGCAACCTTGTATTGTTGTTTTGTGGATTTTAAGAAGGCTTTTGACACCGTACCAAGGGTTGGCTTATGGCAAAGAATGCAAGAATCAGGGGTCCCAAATGATCTATGCATGGGAATTTATAGGATATATCAATGATGAGTGGTGTGCCGCCTCAAAGGTCGCAATGGGTTGTCACAAGTATTTGAGAGTAATATGGGAGTCAAACAAGGTGGCCCACTCTCCCCTACATTATTTGGTTTATGCATTGATAAGCTAGAGGAAATACTTCTCACGGCTATGAATGAAGAGGAAGCCAAAAGCCCGCATATTGGTATGTTTGTCATCTTGCTCCTGCTTTATGCAGATGATGTGGTCTTCTTTACATATATTGGGGAACGTATGCAGCAGTTCATCGGGATTCTTGAACGATTTTGTCAAGATAGTGGTTTGACGGTGAATGCATCTAAAACAAAGCTAATGGCTGTGCACACCAAGCAATCAAAGACCCCACCAAAAGTACATTATGCAGGACAGTTTATAGAGGTAGTATCTACTTTCAAATACTTGGGGATTGAGATACCTATAGACCACAGATGGCATACATGTGTGGAGCGGCGATTAGTGACGGGGAAAAGCAAGTATTATCACTTTGAAAACGATTGCAGCCGTACAGATACTAAATGCTGGAAAATACGCTGTATGATTTTTGATGCATATGTTCTACAGACAGTATTATATGGAGTGGAAGTGTGGGGGGGAGCATCTCCTCATCTGCATGGAACGACATTGAGAAGCTGCAAAAAGCTTTTATTCGTAGACATTTGGGCATCAAAAGCACCACACCATATGTACTTATGCTTTTGGAAACTGGCCGTCGTCGGCCAATTGAGGTATATGCTATGATCCGAGTACTCAAAAAACGTGGAAAAGTAAAGTGCTTTCAACAGGATGGGTGCTGGATATGCAAAAATGGTTTAAAGTGTGGGGAGTGGATAGATATCTAGATATGGCACCAGAAGATATATGCATGGACACATTTCAATCAGACCTCTTACGAGCGTATCAAGCAAAACATCAAAGCAAGGGAGCAAACGGCAAACTTGCTTATTATAGTATGCATATCTATCCTTCATGTTGGGAATCCTACATGCAGGCAGAGGCACACATGATGCAGCCATACATAGCCAACCCGCTCTCAGTGGTATTTAGATGGAGTATTGCACGACTTCGAGCTCGATCACACACTTTATTGATCGAGACAGGTGCATGGAGTGGACAGGCACGAGAGACGAGGTTATGCAAGCTGTGTGGACTACAGCGTGTAGAATTAGAGGAGCACATGATTATGACATGCCCAGCATATGCACACATACAGGCTGACTTTGATATCCCTTTACAGGGGCCACTTCACTAGTTTTTGACCACTACTCCTATATCGAAGTTAGGGGCTCTCATCACCCGCATGTTATGCTTTCGGGAGAACCATGCTGCATAGATCGTTCTTTCACCGTAGCTACCCTTTCCTACCATGGGGGAGGAGACTCATTGTATATCTAGAAAGGTCCCATGGGTCATAATTTGGCCTTCCGTGGACGATAATAAACTACTCTACTCTACTCTACTCTCTATCTACCTATCTATCTATCTATCTACTATCATCTCTATATACCTCCCTCTCTTCGCTCTACTCTACTCTACTCTCTATCTACCTATCTACCTATCTACCTATCTATCTACTATCATCTCTATATACCTCCCTCTCTTCGCTCTATCCTACCATCTCTTTCTATCTCTCTCTTATATCTCTTCTCTATTGTCTCACTCACTCACTCTCTCTCTCTCTCTCTCTCTCTCTCTCTCTCTCTCTCTCTCTCTCTCTCTCTCTCTCTCTTCCCTACCATCTCTTTCTCTCTCCCTTATCTCTTATCTCTTGTCTCCCTCTCTCTTCCCCTTCCTTGTCTCCATCACCCTTAACCCTCTACCCTCCTCTATTTCATTCAGTCTATAATTGTCTCTCCCTTTCTAACTCATTTTCACTCTTCCTTCTTGTTAGTCTCGCTCTCTTTGGATTGTTCTTATGATGTTATAAGGGAGATAGCATCATCGCTCTCTTCATGTTCTCTATCTCTTGCCCATGTTATCACCTCTTGCATCTCTCTTGCTCTTCATGTTCTCTCTGTGTCTTGTCCTTCTAATCATTTGAGTGTCTTATCCTTCTAATCATTTGAGGTCACAAACTTATCATTTATTTATATTAGCACAATACACAACTTCATTTAACCCTTATAGATCCTTTGAGTCTATAAACTTAACACTATATTATTCATCTACACAATACACACAATGTCAATACTTTGTTATTTTAATTAACATGTTGCGCACAAACATTGTTGAAACTCTCATTCTTATTTTATTTTAAATCCCAATACATATCTCTCTCTCTATTCATATGTAAAATAAGATCACGATATAATCATTAATATTTGTTAAACCCAATCACTTAAATATTTATTAAACCCAATCACTTAAATATTTATTAAACCCAATCACTTAAATATTTGTAAACAAATATGTTCATTGAACTACATAATTATAATCATAAATAATTATTAAACCCAATCACTTGAATATTTGTAAATAAATATGTTCATTGAACTACAATGATATCTTCTTCAAGACACCCTTCACAACCTCCTCTTTGAGATCTACAAACTATGTTCATAACTATGTTCATGATTATAATCATAAATAATTGTTAAACCCAATCACTTGAATATTTGTAAACAAATATGTTCATTGAACTACAATGATATCTTCTTCAAGACACCCTTCACAACCTCCTCTTTGAGATCTACAAACTATGTTCATACCTAATTTGCGGGCTACCATAGCACAATTTCCACATCTTGCATAAAGCTCTGCAATAACCTGCCCTTCTTTTGCATGGTGCTTCAAGAGGCTATCCCAAAACTCATATCCACATTGACATCCACCTGCAAAACATTTATCTAAATTTTGCATAATATGCAACACCTATAATTTGGAGTACTCATATGGTTATGCCTTACCTCACCATGTAGTCCCATTTGGGCATCTTTCCCAGTGCATACTGGTGCAAGGATTAATGACATAATTAGGTGAAAATGGTTGTGCATGGTTTATTCCAACTATGCTGAAGAAGGTAGTAGCAATGAGGGTATGTGTTTGCATAAGAGTATCAAAAGATTGCAATAGAAAGTGTTGTTCAATAGCAACCTTTTAACACCACATTCAAAGAGTTAACATGTTAAGATTACTCAAATTTTGTTATGTCCTCCATCCATGCCATAACGCGATGATTGCCGTCCCACATGTAAAACATCTTCTTCTACAAGAATGCCCACTCTATTTCCTTGATCAGATTCTTGAACTCTCATTTTTCATTTTCCACATATCATCCCATCTACTAATATTATCTTGTGATACGTCTTTAAAAAAATCATGGGATGAGGAGACAGAGCAAATGAATCTACACCTATCGGCAACATAGCCATTTGTATAGATTTCCCTTGTAAGCTTCTTGTACCTAAACTGCACTCTCCTTATTTATGGAAGGGTTAGGCACAAGTCTACACAAGGGAATAAGTGGTAAAGGAGTCGATCTTTTCACCTGTAATGTACATAAAGAGTTTGTGCTTGCTACTAAAAATAAGACATTTTGCAAGATTAATTTTAATGTGGATAACACTTATCTTTAATCTATTTAGACTATCTTGTAGAAGTTCAAGCTAAAGACAAGTTACATGTGTGACCATGAACTGCTCTTTATTCTTGCCTTCTTTCTCGATACCCTCTTCTACCTCTTCTAGTCCTTTTTTTCTTTCATAAATTTCAAAGAAGCACCTTTTTTATAGATTTGGATGATCGTTTTGGATTAGCATGTACACTTATTAAAAAAGTGGAAGAGATTTCATAAATTTAGCATGGCAATGTGGCTTTTGAGTTACCTAAGGTACTTAATTCTTTATCCTCACCCATGCAATGAATGGAGCAAGCACATGATAGGTATTGTAAGGTGAAACCTATGGAGAGTCACGTAAAGATTCCCAGAATAGTCCGAAAGAGTTGTGGAGGTTTGTTTGAGTGCACTTATACCTTATGTGAAAGAAGAACTTTGAACGACACACCAAATAGAATATCATGGATTGGTAAGCTTTATACCTTAGTTCAATTTCAATAAACATTGATTGATAAGAGTATTTATTGGGACTTCATATTTTTTAAAATAATAGGAAAGCTTACACAAAATCTTCCCTCGCTTGGCTTAACATCAGATGGATGGCTCTCTGGATTATTTCTACTATGAGACCAAACCTATATGTAGAAGCGTGTGTGACGCTATAATGTACTATTGTATGCCTAATGATCTGCATATGAGTAGAATGGTGATACATCAAGGGAAACATTTACATGAGGTGCAATGAGACACATCAAGGCAAGCATTGCAAAAGATAATAATACTTGTGCGCAAAAGGTAGTGTTGGAGGTTGCTATAAGTGGTCCAATGAAGATTCAAATTGATATCACAAAACAACTCGTATTAGATGTAGTTTGTTAGAAAGCATACGATGGATAGATCAAATATTAGCAACATGGAGTTGGCATAATTGTTGAAACACATGCATCCCCTTGATTCAGTGTCAAAGGTAAGTTTAACTCCATATACATTTTAATTGCATGATTGTGTTTCTTAATATGATTTTAAATAAAAATTTAAGTTATTTCATTCTCTTATAGATTTAGAAGGATGGTACGTGCTTCTAGAATCAACGGTGTAGTGCAAGGTGCAGAGTCTAGTATTCTAGATTTGAAAGGACAATGCGCTTTTGAGTTCTTTCATGGTAGTCAGTTTCTTGGCTAAGCTTTGGATAAGTCGAAGAGGTGCTTTAAAATGTCAACCTAGGGCCCGCATCAGATTAGTGGAACCGTATGCATCAAAAAGGAGATGGTGATTTAAAAAAGGCTTGGTTTTGTTTTGATCATGTTAGGCATGCAAGGATGGACAATAATGGCTGTGTGCATGCGTATGATCCAAGGTACACTATGGTCTTGTATAAATTTGCTAACTTCTTTACAATTGTTACATGATGGCATGTAGCTTGCAAGAGCTTTCTTCTTGTGAAATGAAAGAGCAACAATCATTTGTACTCTTCTTGGACCATTGTTCCTGTCCACTTGTTGCAACACTAGTGAAACCAATTTTCTTATTCTCTCTATTGCAGCCCTGGAGGTTCTAGGTTGTACCTCATGTGAATGGTCACCCGATGTGCACCATCAATTGTGTCATTCTCGAGTCCATTGGAAAAATTAATACACCATGGAACTGCAAAGCTCTTTACAAAAGATAAATTTTTTACAATAATGACATATTCCTCTCATCCTCATCACAAAGTAGGCCTTTGCTAACTTGTTATTCAATATCCATGGAAGTAAGAATCATTAAACTTTTGATTGTTAATGAAATAAGGACATGTGATCCTATGGCACTGTAGTGAACCCAAGCAATAACTTAGACGTACAGTGCAATCTACTAACATATTAGTTCTATGTGGTCTTGTCCACAAATGACCGTCAAATTTTTACTCCATTCCTTCCATTCTCTTGAACTCATTATAGGTTGGAGGCAATTCAAATGTTATATTTCCATTGTAAGAATGTGGAAGCTCTTTCACTTGCTTAATATTTTTAGAATTCTGTATCATACTCTTTAAGCGAGCACCTCTTAGATTCTCCAAAATCCATGACAGAAATGAATTAGGTAACTTTCTTTGGTTCTCCTCTTTTCTAGACTCAAGATTCACAAAAGCATGTTTGGTAGTTTTTGTTGGAGGTCCTTCAAGATCAATGCCATCATTCAATAGTCCTCCTTTTGAGTGACCCTGCAAATAATCATTGATGGCTTGATGATTCTTGCTACAACCATCATTGGTATCGCTATCTGAAATATACAAAGAAGTCATGCAATGCACTATAACATACTTAGTTGACAATGAGGAGTCCAATATAAAGTGCTCATGTCCCTCAACATCCCACTGAGAAGGGGTTTCCATATCCATACACTCTTGGGGCGGCCAACTTGAATAACCGCCTTCAGAGAAACAAACTTGTGAGATGGAGGCAAAAGGATCTGTAAGAAAAAATGGCTAAGAAGAAGTTTGTTGTCCCACAAATGAACTTGTGCATAACTAGAGTTTCATTTCCTATCCTCCATGTTATTGAAGCTTCAGTGAGCCCCATAGCACTTCTGCAGAGATACAAACCTCAATCAACAGAGAGCCACTCAAAGAACTAAGAAGAGGGGGTGGATGGTGGGTTGATATCCCTCTACAATCAATAAACCTACAATAGTTTGAGGACCCCCCACATTCTCAAAAGTTATGGCTATGAGGGCGGCCTCTAAGAGATGTCATTTCGCTTATTACTATGCATAGAGAATGTCAGTCCCAAAATTATCCCCAAGATCTGGCAAATCTAAGATATACTCTTCACATAACTACAATAAATGCTTTCGTTTATTCTCCACATATGCTACTTTATACCACATGACATCCTTCTTTAAAAGTGTACATGGTTTAAATATCATAAATATATGTGTACATATATAATATACTATAAATACATATATTGTACATATATAATATACTATAAATACTATGTCTAATATACTATATACCATATAAAAATACTAAATACTACATATCTAATAAATATAAATACTATATATAAAATACTATAAATCCTATATATAACTACTATATCCTATATATAAAATACTATATCTGATAAATATAAATAGTATATATAATAGATACTATATCTAATATACTAAATACTAAATATTATATATCAATATGTATACTAAAAATATAATTTATTATTATAAACAGAACCCTATCTTTTTCCTCCTCCTCCTTCCCTTCTCCTTCATCGGCCGCCTCCCTTCTCCTTCATCCGATGCCATTGCTGTCCACTCCAACTTGTCTTGCTCCAACTCATCAAGCTCCAGCAGCTCGCCCAACCCGTGCTCTAGCAGCTCGCCCAACCTGTGCTCTAGCCAGGTACCTGCACTATGCAAATCTCACAACCATTGGCCATTATAGCTAATGGCTATGACATTTTTTTGTTTTTTTGGATATGCAATATTTAATTAGTTTTTAAAAATTATTTATTAACTATAATATTTAATATGTAATATTTAATTATTTAATATGGCAACTACAAAAGGTTTGTCCAAAATTCAAAATAAATATTTAGATATATTCATTTTTTCATATTACATAAAGAAATATTTGGATATATGGAAAAAAATTAAAGATAAAAGCATAAAGAAAATAAAATCTATATGGAAAAAAATTAAAGATAAAAGCATAAAGAAAATAAAATCTATATTGAAAAAAACATAAAGATTAAAACATAGTTTTTTGTGAGTGTTTTTTAAATGGTTTTTAATTGATTTATTCCTCTCACACACACATATATATATAACCATACTTACATATACAAATAAAGCATACTTATATACTTATATTTAAGCACACTTGTATACAAATAAATTTATATACTTACATAGTTACATACTTAAATAATTAAATATTTACATCTATCTACATATATACATATACCTACGTATATCTACATATACTTACATACTCATATATAAGCTTACACGCTTACACACATACAAATAAAACTGTACTTAATTATCATAGCATCACACACCCCCAATTCATAGCATTGCAATCTAAAATGTTTTAAAAAAGATTTTTAATGTAATCTAAAATGTTGCTCTTGAGATTCAAAGTATGGGAATGGTTTTGCTGCTCTTTGCTATGGCCATTATGGCCATGGCCATTGTGGCCAATGTGGCCAATGTTTGTGAGATTTTTTTTTTGGGATATGGAATATTTAATTAGTTTTTGGATATATATATATATATATATATATATATATATATATATATATATATTGCATAAATAAATATTATTGCAACTATAAATTGTTTGTCCAAAATTTAAAATAAATATTTGGATAAATTTATTTTTCTCATATTACATAAAGAAATATTTGGATATATGGATACAAATATAAAGATAAAAGCATAAAGAAAATAAAATCTATATGGATAAAAACATAAAGAGCTGAACAAAGGTCTTTTTTGAATGTTTTTGAATGGTTTTTAATTGATTTATTCCTCTCTCACACACACACACACATATATATAAGCATACTTACATATTATACAAATAAAGCATACTTACATATTATACAAATAATTATACTTACATACTTATCTTTAAGTATACTTGTATACAAATAAATTTATATATTTACATAGTTACATACTTAAATAATTATATATTTACATCTATCTACATATACTTTTATATACATACTCATGTTGTATAATCTTACACATTTACACACGTACAAATAAAAATTTACTTATCATAGCATTGCACACACCCCCAATTCATAGCATTGCAATCTTGTGGTTACTATGGATATATACACATACTCCCATGCATGCAAAAACACACATGTGCAATTAGATGTTCTTTTTTTTCATAAAAAGAGGAGATTTCTTTGCTAGTAATTTTTATGGCCACATGCTTTTGATAGTTTTTACATGGTTCCAAAGCACTCTACGCGTAGGGGCAGGGTGAAAGTGTCCCAACATGGTCCATAAGTCATGAATTTGCGGTCAGGGCCTCTAACAAAAAGGCTTGCATTTGATGAAGAGGCCACCTCTAGAAGAGATCTAGAAATATGCACTAAAGTTCTCCTAAGAAGCGTGGGAGAAAGCCTAAACATTGTCCTATTGATGAAGAGGCCTTTGAGGGTGGGACCATGGATGAAGAGAAAGAACTAGAGGGGGATTCAAATGTTTTTGTTGCCACTCCTAACGATACATTGGAAACAACCACGCATACTACCCCCCAAATCCAACCCTTAAGAAGCTTGACATTTGGAATGGAAGGTGGGGGCATAGATAACAATGAAGGACATGAGCCAGATTCTTAACCAAAGCACATCATACATTTTGGAGAGCAAAAATCATTGGGGCTCGTGAATGATTTTTTGGGTCAGTTTAATGTGACTCGAGGTTAGGAACCTCCTTTGGTTCCTTTGTGTTGCTTGGTTGCTATAAATACAATTAGAGTGGTAATTAGTGATGCTTCATGGCTTGTTCCCTTGTTTGATAGGGTTGCGTACATGTAGACCATGGGCTCTTCTGTTGTGTCTCTCAAGGGCCAGCATGGTGAGACAAAATCGGTCACTCGAGAGATGATTGATGGGCTGGGATCCTGTTTGGCAAGCAAAGGCTCAATGAAGTGTTTGAGAGTCAACTCACAAAAGAGTGGGCGGATTTGCGAGGCAAGACCTTCGTTGTTTGGGATAGCAATCACCGATTGAAGACATGGATAAAAAGGATAGAAGAAGGTAAATATTTTGGCATACATATTTCATGATTTAGGTTTCTTTGTTTTCACTTATATTGCATGCTTGGTTGTTTCTTAATTCTATGTTTCTATCTTTGTTCATGAATTCCTTTTGGTTTTTTTGAAGTATACTGTGAACGTGAAGAGTATCACGTGCGAGTGCAATACCAATTTATTGAGGTTGAGAAGAAAAAAGGAGGGCGAGCTTATACTTTCCCTCGACACAACTAACGCGTAAGTTTGTATTTGGTATCATTGTTTGTGAGAAGTTGAATTTTCTTACACGTGTATACAAATTAAATACGCAGGATCTCAAGAGCAGCCGCCGCCCCGCTGCACCAAACTTGGGACAAGAGATATTTATGTTCCAAAAGTTTGGAATGGCTAAGGCAAGCGTAATGGAGAGGTTGACCATAGAGCAGTGCTCATGGATGGAGATTGAAATAAATTTTGAGGCTCGTCAAGCCCAAAACATTGTGCCTTGGTATGCTACTCCTTGCGTATTAATATCGCAGCTTGTTTGGAAGGTACTCAATCTTTGATGTGATTTGTGTTTATGCCTAATTGCTTCTCTTATCAAATCTCATTTGGCAATGTTATACATGGGTTTGATTTTTATTTAGGGTAAATGGAAACAATTCCTTAAGGATGAGCAGATTAAGCTTGTTGGTCATGGGTTTGAGGGTGAGAAGTTGAAGAGGAAGATGGATGAGTCCATAAAATGGAAATGGAAACAATTCCTTAAGGATGAGCAGATTAAGCTTGTTGGTCATGGGTTTGAGGGTGAGAAGTTGAAGAGGAAGATGGATGAGTCCATAAAATGCGAGGAGGAGAAATTTTGAGATAGCGGGTTATAAATACCTATGCATTGCAAATCCCGCAAATGGGGAGGAGTTCTTTTCTATGCTCTTTGACAGAGATTGGAGTGACAAAACCATGGTTGGCATAATAAGAGACAAGCTATATAACTCTAAAGAGGTACGTGGTGTCCTTAAAAATCTCATGTTCACTGCTTTAATTTGTTCATGCTTCTCTCTTGATATTGAATCCAAAACTTTATGTCAATATTGAAAGTATGACATCTATTTTTTCAATCTTGAATGTTTTGTTTGGAGTGTATGTAGGTGAAAAGAAATATTGCATATGATGGCTTTGACAAAGGTCAAAGATCCAAAAGGGGCACAATTTGGGGATTATAAAAAATTAAGATCTTACATGAGACAAGAAGCATATTTGCTACATATGTTTAATGAGGCGTGCACTCAAATTGCCAAGTTTGACTTGGAAAGGCCTCAAATGCCTAAGAGTTTTGAGGGATATTTTAAAGCCCAATGTAAAATTCATGTGATAAATGCATACTCTCACATGTTAGGCAACATGAAGAGTGCTTCTTACGGGGTTAATATGCCCAAGTTGCCATTATCAAGCAAGAGGCTTGTATACAGGTAGTGTTACATTTCATTCTCTAGCCATTTAAGTATATGTTAGTTTGCTTCTTATGGCATCTAAAATCTATGGTTTGAATTGCATGACAAGCTCTCTTTTATAGATGGCTCTTGGATTGCCTTGAGCACAAATCCATTTCAAATATGCCCTCGGATATTGTTGAGTGGCTAGATCCACATGATATGAGAACACTATGTTCTCAACTACCTTGGTGGGGAGAGGGGTATTAGTGCATGGAAGAGCACCCATTGTCCTTAGTGGATTGAGTACCCCCTTAGAGTTATCCCCTAAGCAAGAGCTGTATCTGCATGCCCGTAAGTAAACTCAAACCTACTTGACACTCTTAAAATTAAGATAGTTACAAGCGTTAAGGGTTTTGGTCGTTGATTTGTTTGCATGAAGGCTTTCTTCACAAGAAAATCCCAAAGTGATTTTGAACGTGATTATCTCATCTCCACCCACCGAGGAGGCGACACACGTAGTTGGGAAAAAAACTTCAAAGAATACCAACAAAGGGAAAGAGAAGATCCATGGTAAGGAGCCATCCAACCAAATAAATAGGGTGGTTATAGAGGATGAGGATGGGCATGAGAGTGAGCCATCCCTTTTGATTCACAAGAGGGGGAAAAAATATGTACCTACCACTACGAGCAAGTCTATGGTCCCTAAGACCATCATGGATCATCCGACTTCAGAGAGACGCGCATCAATGCATACTACAGGTACAAGACTTTAATGATGTGCTAATTCGTGAATTTGAAATGAGCATGTTACTTTAAAAGATTTCTATTTGTGTTTTGAGTAACTCTATGTGGCAATAGAAAGGGGACCAACACGCAACTTTTGTGGATGCACTTTTGGTGGATGTGGCTGCCATTGATGACTTTCAACGGGATAGGTAGAGTAATTGCATTAAACATCTTATTACATAGTGGATTTGAAGCCAAGCTTGCTTCTAAAGTTAGCTTAGCTAATATGCCTTTGCATTCATGTAGTATTAAGGAGTGGTTTTAGAACTTACGCTCTACCTTGTATTGCCATGCGTACCACCACCATGGAGTATCCTCTAATACAGTGGCTCGACTTGTATTTGCCAATTTTCCTACATCCATGCTAGTGCATGGAGTGCATGTTGCCTCAGCAGATAGACAAATTGTTAGAACACATATTGTATATTTTAATTTAATTTCATCTTGCACTTACAATTTTCCTACTGGAAATTAGAGGGAGTACTTCCTGACATTCCTAAGTAGAATGTATTGACCACACCATTGGTGAGGGGAGTCATGAAGATTGTAGACACACACCTTGCAGATGAGGTATTCCTTGTTACTCTTTGTCTAGTGGAATGTATTGACCACACCATCATTGGTGAGGGGGCTCATGAAGATTGCAGACACGCACACATTATTGTAGATGAGGGATTCCTTGTTACTCTTTGTCTATCCCAGGACCTGGGTAAGATATTGAAGTATGTAGGGAGATCTAGACTACAGCTTCATTAATTTTGGACACTTGTGTGCGATGGTGGTTACTTGCATCCACACATAGGAGATCAGGTGTGTGGTAGAACGCTGATAATTTATCACAGCATTTTGTCTTATACTATTTTTATAATAGATTTGTTTGCACAAGTCACTGACCTTTCACTAACCAGTGATTAATCAATACCAATCCCTAATTTTTTTGACCGTTTGAGGGTTCAACCGTACCATTGGGGACTTGCTATAGCTTGCCAAAGGTTCATATTGAAAAATCCCCTTGATTTGCCGCTCTCCACATTAAGGTATTTTTTGTACAGCTAACAAAAATTTACTTTCACTAATATCTTGATTAGTGCTAATCATATAAGGTTTTAAGGGCCATTAGTGGTTCATATCTCACATTCAAGTGTTGCTAAACCTTTGTAAAGCATCAAATTAGATTTTTCCCTTGATTTAAGTGTGGTCAATTTGTTAATCCAAAATTGGGAATAAATCTATATTAGCATTGTTTGGGACAATAAGATTTTTGAGCTTGAATGCTTCATGTAACTCTTCTATCATGCTCAAAAATCAATTGTACAAGGAAAGGACATTGGCCATTGATAAGGCTAAGACCCCCTTAAGCATGCTCAAAAATCAATTGTACAAGGAAAGGACATTGGCCATTGATAAGGCTAAGACCCCCTTAAGCATATTCAATGCAATAAGGAATATGCATTATCATCATGTCACGCTTCATGAACACATTGAGAACATGATCCATCTTTGCCTACATGGATTTCATTACATAATGAAATCAATGATGAAGAAGACCAAGGGCTACATCTACATCAAGATCTACATTGACATGAAGAAGATCAAAGACTACATTGACATCAAGAAGGTCTTCATCAGCATTTTGGTCATCAAGGGGGGATTCTCTCTTTATTTCTAAATTCAATTTTTTGTTAGTCAAGGGTCTGCCCAAGTAGTCCCCCAAAATCTGAGTTATTTATTTTGGATCCTTTTGGATTTTGTAATGCCTTGTTTCTATAAAAGGCTCCTCTCCATCATACCCTTTTTTTGCCCTGTTTTAGGTGAGGGGGGATTGTTTTGGCATGCTGATGTAGGCTGTCTTTGTCTCCCGTGTGACCTCTTAGTCTTTCACCAAGACCATGCTTGTTAATCCTCTGAGCCGTGATTGTTGACCTTTGAGCCTTTTATGCCATGCTCACTGACCTATAGTTCATGCTTTATTGGCATTTGGGTCTGAAGAGAAACGCATCTTGTGTCTTTGCTTATGTTGGTGTACGGGACTATTGAAGGTAATGCATGTAACTCCACCATCACTCTGAAGGGGGGTTTGTTGGATATTTCGGAGTTAGTCTGGAGCCTATTCAAGTGAACACACTAGGTGTTAATACCCTCTTATTTAGGGTCAAAAGATAAGGCATAGGTGTTAATACCCTCTTATTTAGGGTCAAAAGATAAGGCATAGGTGCCTCTAAAAGCATGTACTTGGGCCCTTCATTCAAACAACGAGTACCATTCAAGTTGTGCATTCTCTCTCTCATACTTTAACTCTATTGCTCTCTCTCTCTCTCTCTCTCTCTCTCTTCTTCACACTCCTTAAGCATGTAGATATTTCATCCACCATAGCTCTATGATTGATTATCCTTAGACTGCACTCACATCCCTCGAAGAGTGAAGACTTGAACATAGAAGTAGTAAGGCTGAAAGTTCAAATATCTACCTCTAGAACCAAGCCTCTAGTATAGCATTAATTGATTCAGGGGAAAGTCCTCATAACTTGCTTTCATGTGAAACATGGGAAAACCAAAACTTAAGTCCACGTGTTAAAGTTTAGAGTGTAAGCTGCATAGCCATTTTTACGGTACTGCCATAGGTTGGGGCACTTTTTCCCTCTTTAGGAGGTTTAGCTACCTATATAAAGGTTTAGCATATATTGCATATGAGAAGATAAATCTTTTGGTAATACCCTACATGACCCATAAATCTCTGCACCCCCTTGTAGTTGGTGGGGTTGATGGCAATTCCAAAGATTATATGATCTTATTCATAGGTGGAAATGCCATTCTTGGAAATAATGTGTCCAAGGATGACTCTACGTTTAGCCTGAAATTGGCATTTTTGGAGTGGGTTCAACGAGATGCAGTAGAGTATGCACCTCTCAAAACCTTACCTAAGGCAAGCAAGATGCTTTTTCTTGGAAGTGTACACAAATCTATAAATACATCCAAAATCTTCCAAAGAAGATCCTTGAAGGCTATACATATTAAGCATTGGAAGGTGGTGGGGGCATTAGTCAGGTTGAATTAGCGTAGGTTCCCCATTCTATGGCAAATGTTATCTTGATGTATTGATATGTTGGATGTAGACACTTGATTGTAGAGAGTGCAAGTTATGCAAGAAGTTGTAATCTTCTTCTACGCCGACTCTCTCCAATATTAGGTGGCATGAACTTTTTGTGGTTAATGCATACTTTAAGCTTTTCATTCATTTTAGGAACGATTGCAATAACCATCCATATGATCACTATCTTTATGCTTGATTTCATAAATAAATCCTACATCGATAAGCTTGTCCAACTGTTCTTTAAGCATTTGTCCTCCATATTATATTTTTATGGTGGTAGGCTCTCTACTTTAATGGTTTTGTGCCTTCTATGAGAGGGATGGTGTACTTCACCACTTCCAAAGAAATTCCCAGCAGAGCTATCAATTCTCCTTGTTACACTTAGGGTTGAGGTATTTGGCAATAAATATTAGCTTAGGTTCTTCACTAAGTCCATCCATGTTTACTTGACCTTGGTGTGGCTGTCAAGAGGCATGAGACTCGTCACTTGGGTTTCTTTGGGTCCTCTTGCCATGCACTACTTTATTTCCAATGTTGTAGGACTTAAAGTACTCAGGCACTTGCCCCAAATCTTCCTCTATATGCTTGAGGAGCTCTTTGAACTTGAATTCTTTCTCCACCTTTACTTTAATCTTGTTTACTAGTCGCTCGACCAAATTTGAAGCTACTGGGATCCTCTTCATCTTTTGTGGACACTATTGGTTCTTGTTTAAGTTAGTTTCCTAGTGTTTGGTGTAGGAGAGTTAATGGCCTCGACATAGCCAATGAAGGTCCATCTCTATAGGGAGAATATACCTTTTAGACTTCTTGTGTGGTTTCCTCTTTCTTGGTCAAGTGTTCGAGTTCTCTTGGTATTGCAGAAGTTGATTCTTTTGTGGAGGAATCTTCATTGTATGAGTCACTAACTATCCCTGGTTTGAAGTCACTGTTAGCTCCCAAAAGGGATGCCACATGAACATGGATGTTATCTTCATCCTATCCAGTTTGTGCAAACCTTGTCCCGAGCTTCAAACTTCTATGGGAGAGTGACAAAAGGGATGCCACATGAACATGGATGTTATCTTCATCCTATCCAGTTTGTGCAAACCTTGTCCCGAGCTTCAAACTTCTATGGGAGAGTGACAATGGTTGCCAAAACAACATGAATCCAATCTTGAAAGTTATCAAGCTCTAACAGTAGCTCACAGTGAGAGTCCTCATCTTCACTATTCAATAGCTTGAAAGTTATCAAGCTCTAACAGTAGCTCACAGTGAGAGTCCTCATCTTCACTATTCAATAGCTTGAGTTGTTGTAAGATCTACAAATATTGACCAAAGTGGTTTGCCTGAATAGTTATATGGGACTCATCTATGAGAACCCCTTGACCCATCAGGTCCCTGATCTTGAGTTTACCTTCAAGGTCTGGTCGTGGAGAGACAAGCAAGTGAGATTCCTCCCTTTGTTGCTAGTCTAAGTGCTAAGGAGTTGGGATTGCATGTTACGTGAAAGAGCTTAGGGCCTTTGTTATGTGCGATGGAGAGACAAGCAAGTGAGATTCCCCCCTTTCACAAGTGAAGGTTTTCTCAGGGAAGAAGAATCTTAGATCACGTAAGTAAAGGAAAAAGAAAGAGGGGAACAAGATCGATTCTCAACCATTTGATCCCTTCGAAAGGCAATGGAAGGTGAGAGTATGGCTCACGACAAATGTGGATATTAATCTACAAGGTTGCCATGGTAGCCTCCCTTTGGAGAGTGTGGCTCAACGTACAAAGTTGCCTAGTACAAGAAGCCCCATCCCGTCCAACTAGGTGAGAGCGCCCATTCAGTGTGAAATGAAATTGTCTCGAGATTATGAAATGCAAAAGGTTGATTGCATGCACGCACGGAGGAACGTCTCCTCTGAAATGCAGTTGGATCGATGGCGCCTCTCGTCTTAGCGGAAGCCCTCTCTCAACACACGCGACATGAAGCAGATGATAAGGTTGAAGACAGTCACATACTCTCTTGGAGGTCTTTGCGTAGATAGAGAACCCTTGTGATCTCTGTTAGGGCTCGCCATGGCTCACCTCATACCCACCCATATCATCGGCTTGAAAGGGTCCCTCAAGGATTCCATTCATTTCGTTGATGAATCTGTCTACCTCTACGTTTCCGGCCACAATGTGGTTGTGGCCTCCACAGAACACAGGCAGCAGAAGGTCCTTCCCGGCAGCAACGACACCAATGCCATCACCGCCATTTCTGTTAGCCCCACCAAAAAGCTTGTAGCCATAGCCGAGGGCACCCTCCCCATAACAGCAGGCCAAGCAGACTCCAGATACTCCACCATCAGCTCTGATTCCCGTAGCTCCGTCGGTGGCGAGCACAAGCCATCATCATCTAATGCCATGGAAACCAAGTCCGTTGATGGTGAATCCAAAGACAGTGACCCGAGAGTGCTTTCCCCTGACTCTAAAGCCAATGGTCCCATCATTAGCCTATGGGAAACAGGTGTCTGGAAGAAAAGGAAGGTCCTCTCTGGCAGCGAGGCCCTTGCTGGCATGAAGGAGTATGTTTCAATATCTTTTAGTGCAGATGGCAGAAACATTGCCGCCCAAGGGTGTGGCCCTGACTGGATTCTTGTGCTGTGGAGCTTAGAGAAGTCCAAGATTTTTGCCACCGTCAAGGCCTCTGTACCACAAGCTGAAGTGTATCAGGTATGATCTCACCTTCTTCATATAGCACGGCCGTAAATTAAAAGACACCACTTTGGTAAATTTGAGGCTTATGTATGGCTTTTCCCTCTTACCAAGACATCCTTACATATTGAACACATGCAAGCCACTAACGAGTTATGTGATAAAACCGCTTGAAATCAACAGGTGCAGTACTGCCTTACTGATGTTTCCCTCGTTAGTGTTGTCGGTGATGGATTTGCCAAGACATTCAAGCTAACAGAGACTGCATTCAGACAAATAGCTACTGATATAGCAAAATGGGAGGGAAAAAACTTCTTGTGGCATACATGGCTTGCAGAGGCAGAGCATACTGGAAAAGACAGCTGCATTTATTCGTGTGACTCAGGAGAGCTTGTGCGTGTTGAAGGTGGTGAGGTAATTTCATTCATAAATCAGGGGTATAAGTGGTTGAGTTGCTGTGCTTAAGGAGAATTGTATCATAGAAATCCTGATAGAGATTGAGAAGGTTCATTTGTTTATGCAAATTGGAAAAATACATCTTCTTGTTGGCACTACAAAATGTGGTTTTGTATTTATGAAGTGTTTAGGAAGCAAAATGACACCATGGCCAATGATGCAAGGTAAGATAGAGGCTGACACTGAAATACATACACCACCTTTGGTCCTTGCAGCTCTGAGCCAAAAGGTGTTACCAGATAATAACTTGCTAGATCTACCACATTGCCTAGCATTGAGTTTATGCTCATGTGAGTAAAATGTCCATGGGACCTTCCATGACTGTAGAGTGAAGTTGGTTCTTGATAAGTTGTTTCCGACAATGCGGAAAAACACCACCAAGTCCCTGTATGTTCTATGAGACAATCCTCATAAAGACAAGGACTGAAAGTTGCGACTAGATCTCACGGTTGATGTAGGACTCCCCTTCGAGGCCGGAATGCGTCAAATAAGTGAGGGAGGGGAAATGCTCCAAGGAGAGGTCCTCCTAGAGCCATTTGATGAGCACATCCATGCCACCTCCTTGTGCGGCCTCTAGATTTGGGACAACATCTAGCAAGATGACCCTGTTGACAGCAAATACAGTGCTGATCTTCTAGCAATGTCCATCCTTTGTAAAAAATGTGAACCATCTCTATAACAAGGTGTAACCACCATTAGGTCATGATTGATGGGTCAAGAACAAGAACAAAAACTCGGGGTACTCCATCAAAAGTGGCAGTAGCTGTTGCTAGCCATTGCCAGCAATCTCGATCCTCCGTCAAAAATGTGAATCATCCGGTCTCTAATACAAGATGTAACCTTTAGTGATGGATGGGTCAGGAACAGGAACAAGAACAAAAACTCGGAGTACTTCATCAGAAGTGGGAGTAACCCTTGCGGAAGTAGACGAAGGTAACCTAGGATAGGTACTTCCAAGACCTGACCAAATGCAGCTCCTATGGAAGCCAACAATTTCCAAAAAACTTGTGGAAGAGCAAGAGATCTAAGAGAAATCAGAGTAAGGCGCAGATCTTGTGCCATAGGATCAAAGTCCAATCGGTACTTGAAGAAGTATAATTTCCGTGGGCCAAGGGGAAATGGGCTACCAGCAAGTGCCTAAGATGTGGCTTCTGAGGAGTTGAAGTCAACCTGGAAGAACCCTTGTCCAAGTAAACGTGCATCAATGAAGTGCACAACTAGTTCTGATGGGAGGACTACTAGAAGCCAATCTCTAACTTATGAACGGGCGGGGTGAGAGCCATAGCCTCTCCCAATGAGAGTTGTCTTCATTTCATTGTTGATGTCACTTTGGAGGATGAGGAGCTCATCTTGTGAAAAATTGATATTTCTCACGGCCTATGGGAGTGGAGAAGTATTGGCTTGGGCAAAAGCTATAGTGCCAATCAAGGGACGGGTGTCCGACTTGAACACAACAAGAATTTTCCATATGCTGACGCAGGAAAACAAGGAGAGGCAAGAGGAAGGGCTTATTTGCGCAGGAGAGAAGGGAGAAAATGGCGAGAGGCAGAGAAGAAGGGAAAACAGAGAAGAGGGGGGTGGGGTGTATCGTAGGTAGGAGGGAAGTGTGTAGAGACGAGGGGAATGGCAACATTAACATGAGAAGGAGGTGAATGGTGGGAAGGAGGAGAGTTGTGCAGAGAGGAGGGGGGCGAGGCAAATGGTGGGCAGGAGGAGAGGTGCAGAGAGGAGGAGGGCGAAGTGATTGGTGAGCAGAATGTGCAGGCACACAGGTGCGCAGCAGGGGAGGAGGGCGAAGAGAATGGTGGGCAGGAGATGTGCGTAGAGAAGGCGGTGAGGTGAATGACGGGTAGGAGCAGGGGTGCATAGAGAGGAGGAGAATGAAGTGAATAGTGGGCATAATGTGCAGGCGCAGAAGTGCGCAGCACGGGAGGAGGTGCGCAACAATCAACAGTATGGGGAGCTTCTGTTACAGATGACCTTTTTTTTTTTTTTTCCTAGAAAGAGACATCTATTAAGTATGAAAAAAAGCATACAACAATCATGGCTATAAGCTGGAATAGAATAGAATCACCCCAATATGGAAGGTGATTTCAACCACTGAGGAGCATCATGATGCCATGAAAGACTTGTGGGACTAGAGGAAAAGAAAATGCCATGGTCCCACTCCCGCATAAATATAATGCGCTTTGCCTGCCCGGAATGAGAGGACCCCTGAATACGAGCCCAAGTAGCCATGAGACTATGGATGATATCACCCCATATAGTACTAATGCACTGAGACCCAAAAATTTGGACACCCTCGATAGCCTCCGTGCATCTAGCTCTCTAGATGTGTCATGATGTAATACTGTCAATTCTCTGTCTGGAGGGTGTATAAACAGAGTGAGGGACATCCTGCAATAAACCATGCTGGGCAATATCTCCACGAATGAAAATAGTAGAGTTTGTATCATTGCCCTCGTAGAAAAGCTGCGAACCAGATTGGGAAAGCCAAGCAAGTGCCCCCCAAGTCACAAGCATGGCGCGGCCATAGTTGTCTGCGGGATGTGTACCACAGCAACCGCACGTAAAGTATGGGACGAACTGAAATGACCAGAAACGTTTTTTTTCCCGATTGGTGTTTTGTTGCTGATGTACGAAACAAAACGTAAGTTTCGTACTGTACGGTACGGCAGTGAAACAAACCTGAAAAAAAAACTACACTGTTTTTTTGACCGTTTTGATCGTTTTTTTTCTTGTTTTTTTGCCCGTTTTGATCATTTTTTTGCCCGTTTTGATTGTTTTTTTTCTCGTTTTTTTGCCCATTTTTTTTCGCCCATTTGTTGTAGCCGTTTGGGGCATGGCTTAGGCTTCCTTCACGGTGGCTTCACCTTGGTGCTTGTGTAAGATCTCACACCCCTATGAGTCACCCAATCACATGGCAACACCCCCTGAGCTCTTTGGTGTTCTTTCTAGTATTTTCTACTCAGTATCATCTCGGAGTCTTACAATTCTATTCTTATAACTGTAAGACAATCAATTTATTGTACTTTTTAATCTCATTTAGTTGTTCTCTTTGATGAGACACCAACTTCAGTGCACCGGCACATTCTAGATACGCTACGTCAGGAGAATCACCATATATGCCGCTGTATGAGGACAATCATGAGATTTGCGAGCTTGGGAGATGTACTACTAATGGGGGACTTTAATGCACGTACAGGCCGGGAACAATCAGCTCTCTATGCTACGGATGAGCCCATGTATTGCGAGCTAGCAACGGATGAGATAGGGATGCAGAGATCTGCCCAGGACATAGGAGAGGTGACAGAATATGGTAGACACTTCCTAGCTTTGGAGAGTGCACATGGGCTAGTTATCTATAATGGCCTATCCCGTTGGCCAGGTTCAGATGCTCTCACATGCTGGAACAAAAAGGGAGGAGCTAGTAGAGTGGATTACCTGATGGGCTCACCTACCTTGATACATGATATACAGGATCTCTCCATTTCGGGTAGACCCATTGGGATAGCTGCAAACCATGCATATTTGACATTTTCTGTGACTTGTGGATATGTTAGGCACACCACCCTCTAATCATACTAGATACCCAAGATATCACTTTACTCGGGAGACCTCTAGCGTATATGGCAGTGCAGTATATGATCTGTTCGCTGTTGACCCGAGCAGTCCACTTGATGAGCGTACGAAAGAGTTGGCAGATGTATTACATGGTTTAGTAGCATAAGCTTTCCCGTATACCCCCCCTCTTTCTACCCCTCCTCACCATATGACTCCACAGAATGGTTGGTATGATGATGAATGTCGCGAGACTCGTGACCGCTTGCAACGGGAGTTCACCCTTGGCATCCACACACATAGACAGGCTAGAACGCTCTTCAAATGCCTTGTGCGGAAGAAGAAGCGGGATTACCTGGCCAAGCTTGAGATGGAGATATACCAACTATTTTTGGGGCAGGACAGCAAGAGGGCATGGAAGATGTTCCATGAGCGAAAGCCACCCACACCTATCACAGCACCTGAGGCATGGCATGAATATGCAAGAAATTTATATGAAGTACCAGGGCAGTCCCCCCATCCCTCATCCGTCTCAGCGACTCGCCCGGATCATATTACTTTTGTCACCATTCGGATGGTTTTGGATGCTATTGACAGACTATGTAATGGAAGAGCCCAAGACCAGGATGGTCTGGTGGCAGAACATTTTTCACATGCTAGAGATGTATTGGCTCCACTGCTAGTACACATGTTTAATAGGGCCATTTACGAAGGTTTCCCAGACAGTTGGTCGGCACATACTACTGTACCTCTATTTAAGAGTGGTGACCCCATGATACCAGGGAACTACAGGACCATCATGATTGGCCATTGCTTGGCCAAGATATTGGGATCTATTTTGGATCGAGAGCTGAGTAGATGGGCTGAGACACATGGACTCAAAGCACCTAGGTAGGCAGGTTTCAGATGAGGTTTCACGACTTTGGATCACATATTTACCCTCAGGGCTCTCATTGAGGAGGGACGAGCACGGGGGAAGAGGATATATTGCTGCTTTGTGGATTTCCGCAAAGCCTTTGACACGGTGCCACGTGCCAGACTCATGAGGAGATTGCATGACATTGGTGTTCTCGAGGTGATGCAGTGGGGCATTTATGCATTATATGAGGCGGTGATAGGTAGAGTACGGACTCCTGGGAGGCATGCCGGATACAATGACTAGCACCATTGGGGTGAAGCAGGGATGCCCACTGTCACCCACTCTGGATGCCCACTGTCACCCACTCTTTTTGTACTTTACATCGATGAGATATCCGACTACATTGATAGGATGGGGGGGGCAGGGGGGCTAGTCTGGCAGGGGTTTGGATACCCATACTGCTATATGCCGATGACATTGTACTTATTGCAAACGCCCCTGAGGGTTTGCAACAACATTTGGATGCTTTGCAGTTGTTTTGTGCAGATAAGGAGCTCACAGTGAACCTTGGGAAGACTAAGATAATGGTCTTCAATACCGCACAGGCTTGGGTGACTAGATTTGACCATTAGTTCACTTTTAGAGGTGAATCAGTGGATTAGGAGCCGCGCACCAAACTCTGGTTGTTTGACACATTGGTCACACCTACACTCTTATATGGCTCACCCATATGGGGACCCAGCCTACATGAGGAGGGAGCCGCTTGTTGACCAGGTCGGACCAGAGAGATTTCTATGATGGATGGCAAGTACTAGAGAAACCATTGCTGACTATGATCGCATGCATGATTCGGAGCAAACCATCGGTACCTCATGAGATTGTCAGAGCAGAGATAGGAGCCACACCAGTGGTTACCGAAGCTCTGTTCCAGTCAGTGACATTTTTGTAGAGGATATGGGAGCTCCCCAGACTGAGATACCCACACCTAGCACTTCTCTTCTAGGCAGTTAGCAGTAGATGACGATACACGATGTTGGTACACCCAGATGTGTACCTGGTTGAGATTACATGGCATGACGATTGATGCACTCCCTCCATTTGATTGCAGCCTGGACTGCCCCTCCTTGGACCTTAGTCGCTCTAAGCAGAATAGGGTGATCAGGATGGACATCGTGAGGCTAGATGCAGAAAGGACATGGTCCAGTCCCCCCCTACCACTAGGCATGAAGATGGCCCACTATCGGGACCATTTTCTACATCTCTCCCTAGATGGCTTTGTGACACGGTCTACATACATGGACACCCATCTCTCACATGGCATTCACAGTGCCATTGGACAGATCCGGACTTCATCACGTCAGCTGAGGGTAGAGGCTGGTAGATACGAGGAGATGAAGCCAGAAGACCGCATTTGTCAGCTATGTCACCAGGAAGTGGAGTCAGAGGAGCACTACATATGCCGATGTAATGTGTACTATGAGATACGAGGGAGATACTGTTGTCTCTTCCGAGAGGGTTTTGGACCATTACGACATGTTATGGAGTTTGAGGACCAGAGGTGTTTGGGGCATTTCTTATTGGAGCTCAGATGCCATCGAGACCTACGAGCTGGGATAGCACACAAGGACCCACCTCGCCAGCGAGCCATGATAGATTTTTTCAGGGCCAGGACTACCCCGGTAGATACGACCAAGACCCTCATGTAGGCATATGCTCACTTATGGTAGTGCTATGTGTGAACAGGGCTTAACCAAGGGCACTTTTTCCCATGTGGTTTTTCCCCTTGGATATCAAGTGTGAAAGGACACTCTACATATAATATTTTGTACTTCTATATTATATGGATGTGGCACACATGCAAGAGTTGACTTGCATTTTGTGGATACCACACTTTTGGCTCTCTCTCTCTCATTTTTTCTCGTTTAATAAAGAAACATCTTTCTGTTTACTCAGTGTATGTTAAAGAGAATGAGGATACGACAGAGTCCAACTTGTTTGAGTTGGACAAGGGAAGAATGGATTTTCTCAAAAGTTTTCAAGATTGTTTTTCAGACTTTGCCAGCCACCTGCTAGGCCTAAGGATCATGCGATTGATTTGATTCCTGGAAGTTCACCACCGAATAAGCCACCCTATAGGGTGAGTGCAGCCCAACAAGAAGAGATAATGAGCCAAGTGCGTGATTTGTTGGACAAAGGGTTGATTCAGCCGAGCTCTTCGCCTTATTGTTCACCAGTGCTTTTGGTACAAAAGGAAGATGGTTCTTGGTGGATGTGCATTGATTACAGGGCACTGAATAAGATTACCAACAAGAACAGATTCCCTATACCACGAATCGATGATAAATTGGATCGGTTACAGGGAGCAGCTTACTTTAGTCGCATTGATCTGAAGAGTGGATACCATCAAATTCGCATCAGACCAGAAGATGTGCACAAGATAGCCTTCAGGACAACTTTTGGACTTTATGAGTTTTTGGTCATGCCTTTTGGTCTTACGAATGCTCCAGCGACTTTCAATAGAATGATGGATCGAATTTTCCGACACACCGTGCTTTTGTGGGCACCTTCTTTGATGATATGATTGTGTTTTCTCATTCAAAGAAGGAGCATCGGGAGCATTTGACCAAAGTATTTGAGGAACTCAGAAAGCATAGGTTGGTTGTTAATGGAAAGAAGAGTGAATTTTTCATGGAGGAGATTCACTTTCTTGGGCACATAGTGTCTAAGAATGGCATCAGAATGGATGCAACGAAAATTGAAGCGATAAAGAATTGGCCGGATTTGCAGTCTATACATGATGTGCGAAGTTTCTTAGGACTTTGTTCATATTACAGGAGGTTTATCCGATTCTTTGCAGAAATTGCTTCATCTTTACATCACCTGACCATCACCTGACCAAAATTGTCCAAATTGAGTTAGTGTAGTGGTCAAGCTTGTGACTTGTAACCTCTAGGTTATGAGTTCAAGTCCCACTAGGCTCTCTCATGTTATAAAGGGACACCTATGCTCGCTTGATGTGTTTGGTTGCTCGGGCTCTTGTCCCTTGAACACTCGAGTGACTCCTCCTCCTCGGGTGGTGGATCACCTGAGATAGAAGGATCCATACGAGACCCCTCCGCTATTCCAGCGCTCGACTCATCGCGGTGGTCATGGGGGATGCCTAATTCGTGGCTCTTGCCCGATGGTACGTGGCCCTTGCCCGACCATGATAATTGGCTAATTGTTGAAAGGGGAAATCGGCTCCACCCACTTGAGTGGGCCCCGGGTGTGTACGAAAAAAAAAGGATGTAAAATTTTGATGGATAGAGAAGGAAGTGGAAGCCTTCAATAAACTCAAGGAAAAGCTTACCACTGGTCCAGTTTTGGTTCTACCAGATCTACATAAACCTTTTGTGGTACAGTGTGATGTATGTGGGAATAGCATTGGAGCTGTTCTTATGCAGGATGGACATGTTATTGCTTATGAGAGTAGAACTTTGTCACCAGCAGAAAGGAATCTACAAGTGTATGAGAAGGAGCTTCTTGCGGTTATTCATGCTCTTTCTACTTGGAAGCATTACCTTCTTGGGGCTGATTTCATTGTTCAGAGTGATCGTTAGACCTTACGATACTTCCTTACTCAAACGAAGCTCTCAGAGAAGCATATGAGATGGGCTAACTTCTTGTCCATGTTTCACTTTCAGATTGTTCATGTGGATAGCAAAAAAAATGTGGTTGCGGATGCCTTGTCTAGGAAACCACATGTGACGGCCGTCTCTATTATCTTTCATCATGAACTTGATGATATGCGAGAGCAGTATGCTCATGACGCAGATTTTGGGCGGATTTTTGATCGTTTGATTGAAGAAGAGCGAGTTGATCATTATTCTCTCAAAGAAGGATTTTTGATGATGCATGACAAATTGTCACATCTCAGTTGAGGCAGAAGGTTTTGACAAAATGCCATGCTTCGCCTTATGCAGGCCATCGTGGTATTGAGGCTATAGTGAAAGCTTTGGAGGCATTCTTTTATTGGCCTAGTATGCGCAGGGATGCTGATGCTTTTGTTCGTGATTGCATCATTTGTTAGAAGGTGAAGTATGATTGTCAAAAGACACCTGGGTTACTTCATCCTTTTCCTATTCCAGATAGACCGTGGGAGAGTATTGCTATGGATTTTATCTTTGATCTCCCTAGGACAAAGAGTGGGAATGATGGCATCTGGACTATCGTGGATCGTTTCAGCAAGTAGGCCCATTTCATTCCAGTTCAGGAAGAAGATTAATGCAGAGCAAATGGTGAGGATATTTTTGCAAATATCTTCAAGTACCATGGAATGCCCACATCTATTGTTAGTGACTGAGATCCTTGAATGATGAGTTTATTTTGGAGAGCATTGTTCGAGAACATGAAGACTTCGTTGAAGTTCTCATCGTCTTTTCATCCACAAATAGATGGGCAATCGGAAATAGCCAACTCAGTTGTATTGGATCTTCTAAAGTGTTATTTTTCGGATCATAAGGAGCAGTGGGAAAAGTATCTTCCTTTGGTAGAGTTTGCTTACAACACCACCATTCACACTTCCACAGGTAAGGCACCTTTCGAGATTGTGGAAGGCGGGAAGAAAGTACCTCCAATCCTGCATACAAAAGATAAGATCTTCGAGGCAAATCATTTTGTGGAGAATAATATGGATGAGGCTTCCTAGAAGGTCAAGTTGGCTCTTCAAAGGACTTAAGAAAAACAGAGGAAAGCAGCAAACCTTCACTGTCGATCATTGGTATTTGATTTGGGTGATTGGGTGCTTTTAAGATTTGAGAAGGCTAGACTCAAGAAAATGAAGGGTAAAGAACACTTATCAAAAACTGAGTATGCGGTACTATGGGCCTTTTCAGGTGATTGAGAAGATGAGTGATGTTTCTTATCGTCTTCAGTTACCGGATCATTGGAGGATTCATAATGCATTCCATGTGAGTCTTCTTAAACCTTTCAGAGGTGAGGTGCCTACAGATCAGGTTGATGAGACACAACCAGAAGTCGAAGAACTAGATGAGATTCTTCAACCGGAACAGATTTTGGCACATAAAGAAAGAAAAGTTAGAGAAAAAGTTTCACGTCGATATCTGGTGAAGTTTGTGAACTATTCACCTATGGATTCGAAGTGGATGGAAGAGGGTGACTTGGCAGATTCACCGAGGATACTAAAACTTTACCTCGAGGCTTTTGGTTTGGAGCCTACCTTAGAAAGTGCTTCAACAAGTTTAGCTGTGGATTTTGGAGTACTACTTGTTACACAAGAGGGGGGTGACTTCGCTCCCTCGTCACAGAGTTCACTTGGATGAGATCTAGGGGTCGCTTGGTGTTCTTATTAGCACACCCGAGATAGTGAACTGACAGTATATCTGCCTATGGGACTTCTCTGATATATGTGTACTAGTCACATGGTTTGATTCATGGATATTCGGATCTTTTGAGAGAATGGGGACGCCTATTCTAGACTTTCATTTGATATGCATGTATATAGATACTTGCCTTGATGCATCAGTGTTTACTCATGTTCATGATGTACTGCTGATTGTGGGTCCTATGGGATGGCCATGAGCGGAGCAGGTAAAGCATCCAGGGAGACATGACTATTCACGAGGTGGATGCTTTTGATTTATGTTATTCAGATGTTTTGTTTCAGTAGGCAGGACATAGCTCTCTCATTGGTCTCTTAGGTTCTGTTTCAGTTTGGTAGATCCTTTGATTGAACAATCGAGGACGATTGCTTTGTTTTAAGAGGGGGATATGTTACGGGACTGAGTATTTTATCTCTTTTCTTAAGCATTGTGATTATGTTTTAAGCATGATTAACATTCACTGATCATATTTTACTCTGTATGTGCATGTGTAAGTTTGTACATGTGTGTGGGTGCAGATACATGTTTAGTGTGTGTGAGTACATGTGTGTGCATGCTCATATGTATGTACATGTGCATGTATGTGTTTTTGGGTATTTCTCTTACTGTGTTGCAGGTACATCAGCTCAGAACTCTCCTTCTCTTGTTGGGCACTCAGGGCAGCATAGAGGTGGCCAAGGGGGGCAGTCGGGTAGCAAACCCTGCAACACCGCAAAAGGACAACCGTCTAGGTGATTTGGCGCTGCCATGTGGCACCTGGCTGCAGCCAAGCAACAGTCCTGCAAGCATAGCTAGGAAGTAGTCCTGCAAGCGCAGCCAGCCACTAGCAGCCAGCGTGGCAGAGGGGCTGACTGCAGAGGCGGCTGATGTGGCAGAAGGGTTGATGTGGCAGAGGCGGTTGGACTGCAGTGGCGAGCAGTTTAACTAGCGCACGTTTTAACCCCACCACATCTACTCCTTCAACCCCATCCTCATCTACGAAGTTTGATGCCAAAACCTCGCAATCAACAGCTATTCCTGAAGAAGTTTCCACAGCCTAACCATCTATCTCTAACAAGGAACTCAAAGGAAAGGCCCCAGAACTTATGCATCTTTATCGACAAACCTCACCAAAGGAGACAACCACATGCTCAAAGGCCTCGTCATGGACAGCCACTCCATAAGAGACTCTAGCCTCATCGTCATCAACAATGCCCATGAGTCTCAAACTTGCAGCCTCAGTGCCAATCAAAGTCAAGGAGGACCCCAAACCTTCCACATCAACCCAAAAGAAAACTCCACCAAGACAACCACAATCAAGGTATCTTCATAGTGTCAAGATGTGGGCGGCAAAGTAGCTACTTGTAGCTCATAGTAGCTACTTGTAGCTCAAGGCTACTATGAAGATGCCAGTCAAATTTGGGTGCCTCGACAGTTGAAACCTCTTCCTCAATGCAGCACTCAAAGGCCAAGTACTCCATGACACCGTCCACAAAAGCCTATGCGAGTTCCTCAAGGAACTCCACCACGTCAACAAGTGTGGGTACCAGAAAGATTAGTACAATTTTTCATGGAATATCGTGCAATCTTATGGAATTCCATCTCACGGCCAAAAAACCTGCAATCTCACGGGATTAGGCCATTTCACGAAATATCCCTTCACGGTCAAAAAACTTACATATCACGAATTCAGGTTTCTCACGAATTACAGTCTCACAGCTTAAGAACCTACACTTTTACGATTTAAGCCACATCACGGATTAAGCTATCTCACGCACTAACACTTTTCCAACGATTTTCAATAGCCATTATATATTTGTTAAGCTTATTGCTTACTATTCTTTTGGCTGAATTAATGTAGCAGCTGTTCCATGAGTACATATCCATACTCATGCATAGGAGAATATTTGCACTAAAGCCTCACCATCGTCAACTTCCAGGTACATCTCTGGATGGGGGAGCCATGGTGGGTGAAAGCCTGGTCAATGGTACAACCCATCGTCTGGAATTTTTCTTCAAATTACAAATCTCTCCAAACGACGCTTTCATCTTCACAAATAAATGATCTTCAATCCTTAGTGAAGATACCTATATTAGCCTTGCAAGTCAACGTAATTCTTTCAATCCTCACCAACAAGTGGCTACTTCAACATAGAGCAGTTCAATAAGAGTCTATATGACTCAATTCTTGTACTTCATGTATATCCTTTTTTTTTTTTCGAGAAAAGATCTTTTCATTAGTTATAAAAAAAAGCCCACTGGGCTACAAAACCCCTCTCCTGCTCATAAGAAGGCAAAGCAGAGATCCAATCAAGGCAGCTAGGGAGACTCTCCCTAGGTGCAGAAAAGTACAAATAAAAGTACAAATAGCTGAGAGGCTATATCATACAATAGGAGGGGGAAAAATCCAAACAGGTGGCCTGTAGTGCCAGCGGGGGGTACCCGCGTGTAGAGTATAGAAAGGGCCGCTGCGCCAAATGGTATGGAAGGCTTGGCGCCGTAAGATCGCTCGATCCGAGTCGCCCCGGATGCGGTCATACTGTCCTCGCAGGGTGTGAATCAACTCCTGCCAGATAGCCCGAACAGTCTCTGCTGGTGGCTCCAGTCTCCCCTCAAAGGCCTTGAAACAACGGGCTCTCTAGGTGAACCATATGGTGAGGCTGTTGAGGAGCTCCCATCGTATATCCCTCTTCTGTGTCCAACCGGCTGTCAAGAAATCCGGTGAAGGAACAAGGCGAGGTTGGCCCCCAATGAATCTGATGGCCTGGCTGTCCTGCTCCGTCTCGTATCCCAGAGTTGGCCCTGACGAAGTCGACCAAGCAGCGGCTCGGGGGAGCTCTAGCCTGCAGCCGCTGAAAAAGCTCCTCCTTCCAAGGCTCATCGCCTGGAAGCAGTCCCCAAACAATAAGCTTCCCCAACAAGGCTCTACTCTGATCAGCTGGATCTATAATGCCCAAGCCCCCCTGGGCCAGTGGAAGAGTAATAACTGCCCAAGCAACCTTAGCCCGGGCCGGCTGACCATCCCGCCCAGACCAAAGAAAGTTCCTGATCAGCCTTTGTACCTAGCTGATGCAAGAGCTCGAGAAAATCCAGTAAGACGTGATATACCACATAGTCGCTAAAAGCACCTGATTTGTCACCACCACCCTCCCAGCGAAGGATAGCCGAGATGTACTCCAATATAAAAGCTTCTTCCGAATGCTCAGAAGAAGCGGGGTGATCTGCTGCTCAGGTGACAAATCATGTCCAATCTGGCATCCCAGATACCGCACTGCTGTGCCAGGAGGAATCCATCTAAAACCTGGGTCTGGGCTCCACGCCGGAGCGGGAGTGCTACTGATCCAAAAAGCCATTGTCTTGCGCCAATTGATCAATGCTCCCGAAGCCACACCAAAAACTTGTAGCGACTGCTCTGCCCTCTGCAGATTGGCCTCTTGGCCATGCAGAAACAATCCCGTGTCATCAGCAAACTCAGAATCGAGCAGGTCCTCTCCTCGGACTGGAAGCTGGAGTCCTCTCAAACCAACCTCCTCTGCTGTCAGATACATGCTCATAGCCTCTGCAAAGAAAAGAAAAAGGAACGGGACGAGAGGGCATCCCTGACGAACTGATCTGGTCAACTCAAAACTCGGCCCCCGTCCTCCTACCATCAACACCTGGCTACGAGCTGTGGAATATAGAGCTGCCACTCCTCAAATCCAGTTTGGCTCAAAACTGAGGCGAAGCATAGTGCCCTCTAGAAAGCCCCAATCGACTCATTGTATGCCTTCTCAAAATCGAGAAGCATAACAACCAAGTCCTCACCAAGAAATCTAGCTTGGGCCGTCGCCTCCCAGAAGGTGAAAATGTTAACGATACTGCGCTCCTTGACGAATCCTGTCTGGGTAGCATGAATCAAATCCCCAAGGAAGGGCTGGATCCTCAAACTCAAGGCCTTTGCTAGGACCTTGTAGACAGTATTGAGGATCGTAATAGGCCTCCAATGCCGAATATCATCTGACACTCCCTCCCCCTTGGGGATAAGAAAGATCAAGCCCTCTGAAAAACTCTCTGGCATCACCCGAGTGTCAAAAACATACTGAAAGCCCCTGCGGAGGCGTGGCCCCCAAAGGTCCCAATAGTGCATAAAAAAGGCAGGCGTCAATCCGTCCTCCCCAGGGCACCTATGACGCGGAAGGACCCTCAAAGCCTCAACAAGCTCATCCTCTGAAAGGGGCTCCCCGAAAACTGTGCGCATACGATCTGTGACCCTCCTCTGCACATGGGCCCACACAGTCTGTCTGCAAGCATCACGTGCCTCCGTGGCTGGCTCCACTGAAAGCAGGTCTCTATAGAACTCAGTGGCAATAGCTCTAATCTCCCCGGGCTCAGTGGCTAACGATCCGTCCTGCCTCCTAAGCTGGCGTACTCTTGCTCGAGCATGGCAGGGTCCGGTGATCTCAAAAAACTCCCCAGTCACTCTATCACCAAGCTGCGTCCACTGAGAGGCGTGGCGATGATAGTAGAACTCGTGTCTCTGCTCCTTTGCCTCTCTAACCTCCTCGCGTGCCTGGCTCAGCTGGGACGCCACCCACTCACATGTAGGTTGCTGCCGCTGGAGCGAAGCAAGGCTACGTCTCAAGCGACGCTCCCGCTCTCGTGTCTGTCCCAGCCGTGTCAAGGCTGTAGCGTGCAAAAAAGAGCTGAGCTCGATGAGTCCCTGGCACACTGGCCTGCTCCATCCAGGTCAGAGCTCTGGCTATTATGCCATATCCTCTCAATGTTCTCAAAAAGACTGGGGTCTCTAAGTATCCTCTCTGGGATCCTCAACTGCAAGCTGGTCTCCCGTGTCCTCTCCTCAAGTGTCAAAATAACTGGCCCATGGTCTGAAAAAGAGGTGCCAGCGAGAATGCCAACGGAGCCACCACGCTCTCCGAACCTGTCACCCACATAGAAGCGATCAATCCGTGATAGATTAGTCCCTCCTTGCCGGCGATGCGACCGAGAAAAACTAAGACTGTCCTGAGAACGGGAGAAAGCCTCATGCTGCCATGCATCAGTGATCCGCAGTGTCATTGACAAAATCGCTCCCAAGCTGCAAGCTCCGTGCCGTGCAGTGTAACATGACTGCCTCCCATCCTATCGGCCAGGTCCTCAAGCATGTTGAAGTCTCCCCCGACACACCAATGTGCGGCCTCGGGCAATGCATCTGCCAGAACTCGGCTCTGGCACTAGCATGATTGGGCGCATAGACATTGAGCACACCAAAATGCTCATCGTGCATCCTCAGAATAACATACTGCGCTCTACTAGGCACAATGACCCCGCAATCCACAATGGCCTGCCGCCATACATCCACAATGACCATACATACTCCTCCCTGCCCACCCAAGGGGCCAAAACCTGCATACCAAAATGTGTCCCATCTACCAGGCATCACCGAACCATATCTCCGAATCCTGCTCTCACTCAAATGGTGCTCCTGCATCATTAGAATATCAATACTGCCCCCAACCAGGCATCTCTGAAGCTCCTGCCTCAAACAACCACGATAACGTACATAGTGTGCGCCGCCAAGGCCCTGTACATTCCATGAGATGATCCTCATGGAATGACCTGATGAGGTGGAGGCTGTCTCAGCCATACGACGGGCCTTCGCAAGTGGCTTGGATGGAGAGTAATCCCCATCCGAGCGGCTACGAATTTGCCCACCCGGTGTGCTGCAAGAGTCTCGGACCAGGCGCCAGTGGCTGTGTCCCATTGCCTCCCGCTTGGAGAGAGAAACCTCATGTATGCATACATAGCCAGGGTCTCGTGCTAGGTCTGCCACTATGCGAACCACCAAGTGTCGATTCCCGGAGGCATCCGCACTCCCGGTATCAAAGAAATGTGCCAACTTCCAGAGTCGGCCTATAACGTCTGTCATCTCCAAATCGCTCACATGGTGAGAAAACTCAACTGCCTGTGTCTGCAAAATACTAAGAGCGAGATCTAGAGTCCACTCCCAGTCGCTAGTGCCGCAAAGAGGGAAGGAGAAGGCCACCGCTGAATCAAGTGCCTCCTCCTCTCGGGCCGGAGGTATCACCACATGAACTCTGATGGGTACTGGCTCATGGGGGTCCTCCGCTCCAAAAAGGCGTGTAAAGGAGTAGTCAAAAGCCTCCGAGCGTTGTCTAGTATCGAGACTACACAGCCGACTGCGGATAGAGGATATCCGTGAAGCGCGAATCGGCATGGTAGGTCTCCTCTGCGGTGTACGAGCAAAGTCGGTGCTCAGTGCCCGCTGGACTGCAGGTGAGCGCCAGGGTATTGCCAGTGCCTCCCGGGGAGCTGAGGCGAGCGGAGGGGGAGGAGGGGGGGGGGGAAGGGGGTGGGGAAGGAGACACTGAAAAAGCAGGAGCGGGAACGGGAGGAGGCGAGGGTGGAAGCGAGGTGGGGGAGGGGGGGGGCTGAGGAGAAGGGGGGGGTGCTGGCATCTCCTGATCCTCAGTCTGCGCTGGGGTCTCCTCCTGGAGGGGAGCAAAGCTGTTCCTCACTGGAACCCAATGATGGTGAGGCTGTGTCTGCTGCTGCGTCGGTCTCTGGGCATGCTGCTGTGGCTGTCTCCCTCTACGGCGCCCCTGTCCAGGCTGCCAATCAGAGGTGTCTGTGGGCTGAGCAGGTGTCCCGGAGGCTGCCTGCCGAGCTGCATCTGTGGGCGAGCCATCGGAGGTCTGCTGCTGCAGTGAAGGTCGGGGTCTCCTGCGAGGGCAAGCCTTGGCCAGGTGGCCGACCTGCTTGCATATAAAACACTGGTTAGGGAGCCTGGAAAACTCCACTCTCTGATTGATCCATTCCCCCCCCCCCCTATCTAGGTAACTGAATGACCTTCGGAAGGGAGGAGATGTCAGGGACCAAAACTCTGACCGAAGGAAGGCCAGCTGCTCTAGCCACCACTGAAGCTGCTGTGGGGCCAGTCTCAAGCACCGAGCCCACCAATGATCCTATCCTAGCAAGGAGCGGAAGGTACTCGCGGCGAAGTCCAGGAAAGCAAACTGTGACATGGAATAGGCGCTCTCCCTGCTCGGCCGCTGTTGGGTCGAAACCATGCTGCCAATGTCTGAAAAAGGCCCGAGTGCCCCTGATGTCAAGGGGACTCATGGCTAGGACCTGGGCCATGCTCTGGGCTGTCTGGAACTCAATCTGGTAGTGTCCGTGGCCCAGTAACTGAACGTCCAGGATCTTGCCCACATCTGCAAGAAGGCGGGCCTGGAGAAGATCCTGGATCTCCCCTTTGCTGGGGCGAGTGCTAGCTATACGGCAAATGGTGGAATGTGCTTGGAGGCGTTCCACCTCTGCGGCGAGGCTCGCTTCTTCTTCTGGTGAAAGAGATAGCCTGATGGGGGTATTGTTGGAAATAAGTGCACACTAGGTGTACTATTTCTCTAGTCTAAATTTCAGTTCAGTCTTTGTGTCTTGAGTCTAGTGCCATGTGGCACCTCTACATTTATCCCATAAGTGAGTCTACTCAATCTTGTACTTCTCACCTATAAATTGTAGGTGTCACATCAATGAAAGTATCAATCTTGTGTCTTGTCTACACTCATCTCAAGGTAACTCTTTGTCTTTCATTTGTTCGTGTTCTTGTTTCATTTCTAGTTTGCTCTTGCTTTCATATTTCCTACATGGTATCAGAGCCATGGTTTTAGGGTTTCCCTGTTTTTTCTCTCCAAGCCGTCCCACTCAATTCAGCGCAGCCCATTGGTGTTTGCTTGGTTCAATTCTCTCTCCTGTTTTTGATCTGTTCGGTGCAAAGCCTCCATCGCCATGGACCTCAGGACACGCTCTAACACATGGGCCTCTCTCTCTCTATCAAGCAATGGCGAATCAAGAAACCTCTACTACTGTCGGGACAGTGGTAGGAGGAGCTCCGACATCAGCGTTAGCATCCTCACGGGTAGCTGCTGGTTGCCATTATTCTGCCCGCCACAGAATTCTGACCGCCCCTGTTTTCCATCAGTTCTGCCTCGCCATACTCCAGTTGAAGGGTTCCTGTTTCTTCCTAACGATGTTCTTCATCTACTCCATCAGCATAAGGCTCTTCATTATGGTGCGAATCTTTTCCTTCAGCTGGGCGACTCTTTCTCTTGATGGCATCTCTCTAGGTGCAGCTCGTGCTGCCCCTACCCTCATCGCTGCCCTGATCTTCCCCTTCGTTTTTTCACATAGCGGCAACATCTACAGCAGCAGCTCAAGGCATAATTTCAGATCTGCCTGCCCATGTCAGGCCTATGCATCTCTACCTTCTCTCTCTCTACTGCCGGCGGCCTGTCCTTTAGTATTACACATGCAGCAGCTACCCACGCACTCTCTTCTTCATCAACATGCCTTCTCAAGTCGTGGACCTCCTGGACATTCAACTCATGCAACAACTCGTCATTTTTGGATCTCTGGTCTTCTCGACATCAGCTCAACACCTCCTTTTGTGAAGGTAAACTCCAATGCTGATTTTGGACCTGATTTGCAACATCTGTGCAAAAGGCATTTTCCCCTTTGTTATTTCCCATTTTCTCTTCATCTTCACATGTGGGTTAGCTGTCCATTGGACCAGCCAGACCTGCAGCAGCAAATTTAAAGCAGAAATCAAGTGTATGTCGTGTTCTATTTTCAGTCTACTCTCTATTTCTTTATAAAAAAAAGAAAAAAGAAAAAGGAGAGTTTTGAATTTCATCTTGTACGGGATTAGACACTGCCAAATCTGGTAAGACCTTCCCATCTCTCTCATAATTGTCTATGTTTTCATGCTATCTACCACCATTGATCACCAATGATGTAGATCATGGGGTAATATCCTATCTATTTGTCTACATGGACTTATCTTTGTCCCTATCCAAGAGGCACCCCTGCATTACCCACTCTAGCAGGAGGATTGACCTTGAGGAGGGATCATCTATCAAGGTCCATCTCTCTGTCTATCTACAATCAGTCAGTCTCTCTGTCTATGTGTCTATCCTGTGTGTCTATCCTGTCACATGTCTTTGACACTCTATCTATCAGTCTACATGTCTCTCTTTTGTGGATTAGCTACCCACATTATCTTGGCATTTTTTTTGTCTATGTCCCCATTTATCTTCTATTTGTCAGTCTCTGTCATGTCTATCTGACAGTGTCTCTCTCTGTGGGACCACTCTACTGGCTGATTGTCTCTCTCTCTGTCTGTCTATGATCCACTCTTGTCCCTACCCTTGTGGACCCATATGAGGATATCACTTGAGGAGGGGGGTCTCAGGATCTTTTGTCTCTCATGTCCTGTCTCTCAGTCTATCAGTCTTTATGTCTGTCTTCTAGTTTTGTCCATCTTGTCTTCTAGCTTGTCTCTCAATCCTTGTCTAGTCTCACTATCTTGGTCTTATCTTTTGTCATGTCATAGTCTTGTCTTTTTGTCTTCCTCCTAGTGTCCACTTAAGGAGGGTGTTGGAAATAAGTGCACACTAGGTGTACTGTTTCTCTAGTCTAAATTTCAGTTCAGTCTTTGTGTCTTGAGTCTAGTGCCATGTGGCACCTCTACATTTATCCCATAAGTGAGTCTACTCAATCTTGTACTTCTCACCTATAAATTGTAGGTGTCACATCAATGAAAGTATCAATCTTGTGTCTTGTCTACACTCATCTCAAGGTAACTCTTTGTCTTTCATTTGTTTGTGTTCTTGTTTCATTTCTAGTTTGCTCTTGCTTTCATATTTCCTACAGGTATTCTCAGGGGCGGGCGAGGGGGCTGCGGAAGAGTCCCTCTGAGGTGGGGCGGGAGGAACCTCCATCAGAGTCTGAAGCTGAGTCGAGGGCGAAGCGAAGACGAAGGGTCCTGCAAGAACCAAGCTGCACGAACAAGCGGAGCGGGGAGGGGAAGAAGGGGAAGGGCGGAAGACAAATGGGGAGGGGCAAAAGACAGAGGGGGAGGGGCGGAAGACAGGGGCAGGAAACGGGCAGCGGGGAGCGAAAAAGGGGGGCGGGAAAAGTGCGAAAGGGGGGCGGGGGCAGGCAGGGAGCGGGACGCGGAGGAAGGGGGGAGCGGGGGACGTGAAGGAGACGGGGGCAGGCGGGCAGGGGCGATGGGCGCGAAAGGGGGGCGAATGGCGTGAAGAGCTCAGGGGCGTGGAGAGGGGGTGCGAGCAGGCGGGGAAGGGCGAAGGCAGCTCGAGAGGGGGGGGGGGGGGGGCGAAAGCTTCAGCGAGCGCGAATTTCTTGCTTGCAGTTACTTCATGTATATCTGCTTCATAAGAGCACTTAATTTTACATAAAAACATAAAAGGCACATGGCCTGAAGAAAGCAAGAACAGGTCTTACCCAACAACATTTAATAAGAATCCTGCCACACAAAGGGACATCATCGAAGGCCAAATTCTTCAAATTATAAATGTCGCTTCAATGAATCAAATGAGGAGCTGCAAATCACCATCTCATTCTAATGAATAAGTTTACGTTCCTCTGGATTCGTCCCCCTCTTCTCTTCCATTATTAACATCTCTTAGCATCCCCATTAACACAAATCACATGTGACATTGCTTATGATTGCCAAAAACAAAGTGAGAAAAAAGGCCAAAAAAAAAACATGCTCACACAAATCTGTAATCATTCGCAAAAAACCCTACCTCCACTCCGTTAGGAATTTCCAATAAACCACTAACCTTTTCATTCACTAACTAGCTTTTCTGATTCCTTCGGGAGGAACAAAGATCATTGAGCGTCAAACAACTTTAAAGTCATCGACATAGCTTGTCCATTCTCCCTACACAAAGGTCTTCAATGCGATCACAAGGATGTGATTGCCATCAGGAAGGGGAGATGTTAACCCAATTCTAGGGTTAACAAGATCTACCACCATTATCTTACATCAAGGAGTCACGATAGATACACCAAAGGGTCATACATTCAAGATATGAAGCAATAGTGTCCAAAGCTACAACTTGGACGGGTGTGAGCTACAACTTGGACGGGTGTGACGGAGTATATATGGCGGTTCTCGCTTCAAGTGCGTGTGGTAGCAAGCAACGATGAAGTTCTAAGTGATGTACTTCATGGATATATTATGAGAGTAGTCATTGTAATAGCATTAGGCCTCTTATGAGTCTAAAGTGTTCGGTCAACCACAATTTAAGTGAGTGTGAACACTTACAGCCATGTATATAAGTGAATCTCTCTCATAATACAACATACTCTCCCATTGTGCAATTAAGTTTTGCTCTTGCTAATCCTCTTGCTAATGTCTCTCCTGAATGCATGCTAGTGAGTGTGTGAGTGAAGTGAGGTGAGAGGAGGGACGAGTATCCGTAGTGCAATGCGGCGGTGTGACAACGCTCGCGAGAGACGCGGTGGAATTGCTTCTCAAGGAGTTGTAGAACTTGGAGACCTCAAGGGTTACGAGCTCGGCCATTGGAAAGATCCTCATGACAGTTGCGGTTCACTAGGTAATCTCTTTTTGGATGTGTTTCAAGGAGGGTTAGGATGAGCCTTAACACTGAGCCATGGAAAACTGAAAGAAAAGGTAAAATGAGAACATCTGATAGTACATGTGATCAAGAGTGATCTTGTGGAGAGTGAGATATGGTGTGAATAGCTAATGACGATGCCCGCCTCGGCCGGAACCGATCTGATGGTGGAGTGATTGTCAGGTCTCTGTGATGGGAGCGTGTCATGTCGGAAGAGAACCTCACGTGTCTTTGTGTGGTGGAGGGACTTGATGCTTTGGGTCGGGGACGTCTGGCTTGTAAAATGGAGCGAGCTCTCACGTTAAGAACTCCTCTAGGACGTGGAGCTAGAGCTTGGGTATAGATGGTGGGCTCTGATTCCGTAGTAGAGGAATGTTGTGGGCACTGGATTTCAATGTGGATGTGTGTATCACAAAGAAATCTGTGATGGTTCTCTGTGAGGTGTCGTGTCGGACCCGGGGCTGTCTCTCAGGATGCTTCCTCAACACTACATCTTTGTGTCCTCTGAGCTCCATCAAGTACATGCCCAAGCACCTCTGATCCTCAAGTTGTATCACCCGTGTGAGTGGTCTGAATCCCTCTCAGAAGAGGCAGTGGAATCTCCCCTGTATCTCGTAGTAAGCCAGGCAACTAAACATATAATGGGCCTTATCCTCTACTGCTCCTATGGTGCATATTGTGCATGTCCTCTCCTCATGTGAGATACCCTCAGCTGTGCCAGTCTCTACTTTGAGGCCCTTGAGCTGGCGGATCGTGATACGCATAGCATGCGACACGTGTATTTGTATGCATCCTGGGATCTCAAAGAGAGAGAGAGAAATGAAATGATATATTAATGTCTCTAAGAGGCCATGATGGCCTATGAGACTAAAATTGAGAGTACATTTGAAGTTGGTGTCTCATCAAAGAGAACAACCAATTGAAACTGAAAAGTACAATAAACTGACTATCTTACAGTTATAAGAACTGTAAGTAAGACTCCTAGATGATACTGACTGGAAAATACCGGAAAATGTATATCAAGTAGATCCATGTATGCTGATCAGTTGAAGTGCTGGCCTCTCCTCAAATCAAATATCTCCGCCATGGGGCTGTCTAGAATGGAGAGGTCGTAGAAGCGAGGTAGGCGCCTCAGATGCTCAGCAATAATGGCTCTGATCTGGCGATAGTGAGGATGCCGTGGCTGGGATCCTAGTGGGCGTGGGTGACGAACACGACATAAGACAAGTGCTCTATCAGTGGTGACTCCCTGGGAGTGTGGCTGGTGTCCTGATGGCCTGATGGACAAGGTATCAGGAGGTGTATAGGCTGGGCTGCTAGTGCTAGTGCTAGTGCTGAAGAAATCTGTCAGGATCCTCTGTCTAGGTACATCATGGCTCGGTCTCCTGTCTGTCAAGAGGGTCTCTCTGTTCTCTAAGCTCGAGTAGTAACAATCCCAGTCATTTCTGATCCTCAAACTCCATGACCTTGCGTAACTGCCCAAATCCCTCTCGGAAGAGGCAGTGATATCTCCCTTGGATCTCATAATAGACATAAGAGAGAGAGAGAAATGAAATGAAATGAAATGTTATATTAACGTCTTCAAAAGGCCATAATGACCTATGAGACCAAAAGTTACATCATGGTGGATCTGATACAATGTCTGGATAAAAAAACCCAGAAAATGAAAAAATAAAGATGATACTACTGGCACCTAAAAAATGAAACTGGAACTGGAAGGTACACTATGGAGGTACCTCCATCTCATAATATGTGCCGCATCGGACACTGGCGGATCTCCTCAATATCCTGTGTGGTCAGCACCCTGACTGGGTGTCTCGCATGCCTCGCAAGAATAATCCGAATCTGCCGCTGCAACATCCGTCTATGCTGGGATGCCCTCCTCCGTGGTCGTGGGCGTCTGGACCACCCAAGCTCAATCGCACGATCAATCAGTGTACCTCTGGTGTGGGCGGTATCCATGTCCTGTTGCTGCTGTGGTCCATCTGGCGCAGTGATGGCCGGACTAAAGAAGTCTGTAATGTGCCTCTGAGTCTGGCTCTCTGTGCGCCTAAGCAGGCTATCTCTATGTCTCCGCAGCTCAAGCAAGAACAATCCCAAACACCTCTGGTCCTGGTACCCCATGACTCTGGAAAGTGGTCCAAAACCCTCTCTGAATAAACAGTGGAAACGACCACGTATCTCATAGTATGCAGTACAATGGCATATATAATGCAGCTCTGTCTCTGGCTCCCCATGGCATACTCGGCATATCCTGGCCTCAGCTGGTATACCTCTATATCGGCCAATCTCAATCTCAAGCTGGTGTGAGGATGTGCGAATCTGACCAATAGCACATCGTACTGCATGAGACAAGTGTACATCCATGTAACTGGGTCTGATCACAAAACCATCTGCTGTGAGCTGAAGAAAATGTTCTCTGTAGAAAGCCATCTTCGTGCCCAGCTCCTCAGTCGGCTGTATCCATGTCCTCCTAATGTCCAGCTGAACTAAATCCTGACGGATGAGTCTGGTAATCTCTGTCCGTGTAAGAGTGAGAGAGGGTGCCTCCAGAGAATACTGGAAGGGAGGCAATCTATCCATGCTAAAACCATGTGCCTGGAACCAAGATGTCATCTGTCCATACCAACAAGCCATGTCTCCCTGTAAAGCTAACTGTCGGGAGGACTCCAGGGCGAGGCGTGCATATCTGTCTCGGGGGAGATCCCACAAGCCATGTATGTAGGAGACTGATCTCGTAAGAGCCTCAATCACCAGAGGGGCAGCCGCCAGCTCTGCTCGAATAATCTCATGAGGTACCACAGCCTTGGCTCTAATAAGCCTAGCAATCATAGATACCAAAGGCCTCTCCATACCTCTCCACCCGCCTGCGCTGTGATGGCCCACTGAAGGTCCCCATATCTGCACTCCATAAAGCATAGCTGATGTCACTAGAGTGTCAAAAAGCCAGAGTTTTGTTCGAGGTTCCTGAAACTGAACCTGCGAACACATCCTCTCCAAACCACCCAGGGCTGCATGTGCTCTAGTCAATCTAGTCTCTGCTGCTCTCCTCATCGAAAACACTGGCCCACTGAATACTACCCCAAGATATGTATATGCATCTGTATACTCCACAATCTCCTGCCCATATGTAAATGTGGAAGCTGATCGCCGAACCCACTGTGGCGTGGTGTTAAACACCATAACCTTGGTTTTGCCAAGGTTGACAGACAATCCACTATCATGTGCAAACTCATGTAAAGCATCCAGATGACGCTGCATACCCTCAGGAGAGTCAGAGATCAACACAATATCATCAGCATATAACAATAGTGGGATCCATGTACCTGCTAGCTGGGCTCCTCTGTGAGAGAGAGAGAGAGAGAGAGAGAGAGAGAGAGAGAGAGAGAGAGTAAATTGCAGAATGGTGTTTGCAGATTATGGCTGTTGTACCTCCAAGCTCTTCTGATGGTTCTAGCACTGCTGAGATTATGCTTTTATATTCTAAAGGGATCATATGTGGTGAAAGGGGTGGAAGTATATCTGTGTATGAGAAGGTGGATGAAAAAGAAGCTAAAGAAGGCCTGAAGAGAATTTGTGGTTTCAAGGTGGACAAGAACGGAGCAAAAGTATGTGGCCTTGCACTTTCTGTGAACGAAGAGTTGCTAGTGTGTATTTTGGACAACAATCATCTGGTGACTTTGCCATTCCAGCATAGAGATCTGTTTAAGCCTGAAGAGGTCCCGAAAGAACTTGTTGCTCAGGTCCACATGGAACTTAACATCATTATTTTGCGGCAGTAACTTGATCTGTAAAACTTGATAACATTTTTTTACATGTTCAGTAGACCCACATATCAGGTGGAGTGCTTATGCACCTCTCAAAGATTGTTTTATTGCGAAGGAGGATATAGATGCTGAGTATGTGTGAGTTAAGGTGAAGAGAAGAGAAACCCAACCTGTTTAATTCCTTTTTAATGGCATGTTACTTTCCGTTTCAAAGGATGAACAGAAATAAGTATGAAGATATAAGAGGAAGCATCACGTTTTATTCCCTCAGTCAGGGCATTCTACTCCGAGAGTTCAATGTGGGCTATCAAGATGGCTTTAAAGAGGAAACCTCACATGCTCTCATAGTGGAGGGTCTACCACAATTGACTCTCCATTTTTGTTTTAAACATCACCTATCTCAATACACATTATCCATTGATGGGATCTGAATATCCCATGTAACTAGATTCAAACACAATTCATCCATAGGGCACCCTCCCTAGAACAAGCATTTTGGAGGATTCTTGTTGAAAGGTGTTTCTCCACAACCATCGCAGGGAGTTATTTTATGCAGGATAAGGGTAATATCGCTTGGATGCAGGTTGCAAAAAGGCTTCTGGCTATGCTGTTACTTTCTCTTACACAACACATGAGTCACAATTGTAGCAGGGTTGGTTGCCCGGCACACTACCGGGTGTCTCTTCTCTGGACATTATGTCCAGAGTCCTCAATGCTCACAACGCAACACAGAAGACACTATGGAGTGGAACACACACAAGAAGAGACAAGACTGAGGAAGGAACAAGAACACTTGCACTACTCGGAGAACACTGATACATGTCCTTCACTGTACCGTGCACACTCAACAGAGGTCACAATGAAGAGGACGACATAGCTCAAGCTGATGACAAAACACATGGTACAAGTGGTATGAGGGATGAGCATGAAGGATGTCCTTCAGGATGATGGTGAGGGTTGCAGGATAAGGATGTCCTCTCAGATGAGGTAAAAAGGATGTCCTCCAAGGTGAGATAAGGATGTCCGCCAAGATGGGTCGAGGGGCCATATATGCTTTAGGCCAAGTCGGGGCATCTCCTATCTTTGGTGGATGCCTTGAGGTGGCAGCATAGCCTTTGGTAGAATCTCCTATCTCTTGGAGATGCCGTTGGAGTGTCAGTCGGTGCGGTCAGTGCCATTGGAGCCTTCAATGCTGTGTGCACCTCCTTGTGTCAGTTGTGGGGGTGCATCTCACTTCGGATGATCCCAATGCTTGGTGCCTCCTTTGACTCACTGTGATGGTGTGGCAGTGTTGCAGTGGACAGTCCGTGTGGGCACCCTTGGTGGTTACAACAATGTAAATTCCTGATGCTACAGGAACCCTTGATCAGGCTTGATTTTGGACCTGTTGCTGCCTCGATTCTGCTGCCCCCTGCCTCCTCCTGTGCCCCCCCTCTGCCGCTGCCTTTGCCCCTTGCCTCGGCTCCGCTGCCTCCTTGCCCCTGCCTCTGCCCTGCTGCCCCCCACCTTTGCCCTGCTGCCCCAGCCTCTACCCTGCTGCCCCTGCCTCTGCCTGGCTGACCGGCTGCCCCCCCTCACCTCCGCCTCTGTTTCCCCTTGTCTCTGCCTCTCTATTGTCCCTCTCCACCTCCTGTCCGCTTCTCCGCCTCCGTCTCTGCCCTCTGCTTTTTTTCCCTTCAGCAGCTGTTTTTAATCGGATTTGAGTCGGCCGCCCACCGTTAATTGGCCTTTTGGCTTCCGCCATAGGCAATCCTTCCTCACCCCCTTAGGCCGGGAGAATCATCAATTTTTCGCAAGACCAGCTCACCTCTCCAACACGCCATTGACATTGAGTGCAAACCACCCTTATCGCGAGGATTTATGGCTCCCACCCCTCTCGCTCGCAGGCTTGTGAATGGCTTCTAGTAGCTCTCCGTTCTAGATGGACTTTCTTTTTTTGGAAGCTACTTCTCAGTTGTTGGCTAGCAGCCCTTTTCCTCTTGGCCCTAGGAAGATCTTCTTCTTTCAGTACCAGGTGGGTTTTGATCCAGTGGTGGAGGATCAGAGCCTTACCCCAGTCTTATTGCGGTTCCCTGCTCTTCCTCGGTCTTATTGGAAGCTCTTAGCTTTCATAGGGCATCATTTGGCTAGGTTTTAGAGGTACCGACCCTTCCGGGCTCTCCCACCTCAGCTTCCGCTCCTATCACTGTCACTTCTGATGGTGTATCCTGGGTTTTTGTGCTTGTTCCTGATGCATCGATTACTGACGATCATATCATGCTTCAGAGGCCTGATGGCTCTCATTTCTGTAAGAGGATGGAGATTGCAGGGGCAGACCTGACCAGTGTTGGATTTATCGTCGACAGGGCCACATTGCTAGAGATTGTCCCAGATTGAGAGGCCACACTAGGAGGCGGCATGGTATTACCCAGCAGATACGTCTTGTGCCCTAGCAGATCACACAACGTTGGGTTGTGGTTAGAGATAGTAGGCACCCCCGCACTTGCCGCTTTACCCACACCCTTAGGGGAGCACCCCAACCCTTATGCAACTCGTGTCTCACAGGATGTGGATCCTTCCTTGGAGGATGAGGCTCTGCAGGCACAGGATTTGGATCCCTCGAGTTTTGAGGACCAGCCCTGGAGTGGGGACGAGAGGTACCTCCATCTCTAAATGGGGTGCTTCGTTGGACCACAAGATCTGGTCGTTCTTACTCTGTGTCCTTATGGGGATTGTCTCATGGAACATTCAGGGTCTTTGGGGTTTTTTTTTCCCCATTGGTGGAAACATATTTTCAAAACTCAGCTTCAGAGTGCAGTTATAGGTGGACCTATGGATGTATTGCTCTTGCAAGAGCATAAATTGGATGCTTACGAGTGGGGGACATCAGCCAAGCTTCTTTTGAGACACACCTTTTGGTCGCTAGCCATTGGTACCAAAGGTGGTTTTTGTATTTTTGTTTTAGCTATGGTTTTGCCTTGCATTATTGGATATGGTGTCATTCTACCTGCGAGAGCGTAGTGAATCCTTCTTATGTAGGTTGTTACACGCATTGGTATTCTTAACCTCTATGCTCCTAACCATAGAGGTGGGAGGATTTTTTTTTGCAAATCTCTCACTACGTTGATGCCTCATGCTGACCATTGGATTATTGGTGGGGATTTTAACATGGTTGAGATGCTAATGGATAAAATAGGTGGGCATGATGGCTTGGTGCATCCTCTTGAGAGTGTGACTTGGGAGAGGTTTATACTCTTCATTCATGGCAGAGATTGTTGGCGTGGCGATGACATTACGAGGGGACCATCCACTCTTCTTTATTCATGGTCTAACAGGAGAACGGATGCAAGATGTATTTACGCATGGCTAGACCGATTTTATGTGGATGATTGGGTGCTTGACAAAGAGAGCCATACTTTTATTGTTGCACGCACTTCAAAATCAGATCATTGCCCAATGGTTTTATGCATTAGAGATCCGAGTCGCCATGGATTAATCTCATGTACGCATCCCTAATCATTTATTCTTAGGTGCAGAGCTATCACGTCAGATGCTTGATATTTGGAGATCTCATGATTTTTGACAGGCCTCACAAAGCCTGGCCTCTGCTCTCTATGATATTAGCGACTTTTATCGCACGTGTGCCCTTTCTGAGAGGGAGGAGGCCTTAGACTTAGAAAGGGCTAGTAGACGTAGACTGGTTGCCTTACAGGGAGAGCATGAGAAACATCCTCATGTTCACTGGGTTGCATACTCTTTATGTATTGTTAGGGCAGAGCTTCATCACTCTCTTGAGCAGTGTGCGGAAAACCGCTACCATGCCCAGGAATCCTTTTGGGCCTAGATAGGTGGCAGATGCAACAAACACTTCTTTGCTACTCATGGCCCATCTCATGCCAGAGATAGTGTCAGGCAGCTAGGATTTGCATGGCACTCTTAATTCAGATCCTCTTATGGTTAGATAGATTGCCACTGATTTCTATCGTAGCTTCTTAGCACTGTGCTTTTTTCTGATTTGAGACACAGGACACAGAGGAAGGTTTGGAATGCATTGCCACATTTGATTATTGAGGAGATGTGTGCCGTTCTGGATGCCCTTTTTTCTATGCAGGAGTTCAGTCATGCTTTTCATGCCTTACCTCATGGTAAGTGTCCAGGGGAGGATAATCTCCCCACTAATTTTTTTTCATTATTTTTTGGGATGAGATTGGGGCAGAGATCACATCAGCTCCCCAGGAGATGTGGGACACAAGTTCTATGCCGCCCTCTCTCACTAAGGGGCTTATCTTCCTTGTCCCTAAAGAGTGGGCATAAGACCTTGATTGGATGGTGGAGACCTATCACCTTACTTGGGATTGCATATAAGATGCTTGCTAACGCAGTGAGCATTAGATTGTAGCCAATTCTGCAGGATGTCATTCATGATACTCAGAATGGATTCTTACACGGAAGGAGCATTTTTTGATAACATTTTCTCGTTTTGGGAGGCAGTGTGTCAGGACCCTGTGTTTTTCTCGGGATGGTATGCAGGTGTGCATGGGGACATGGTGGATAGTGTGAATAGCATCAGTTTGGAGTTAAAAAGGAAACCCATGCGTGGACAACCCCAAGTGTGAAGGGGACAAAGGAATTAAAATTTAAAAGGTTTTATAACCTTTGGTGGCCAAGAATTAAAGTTCAAAAGGTTTTATAACCTTGAGTGGCCCCTAAGCTATTTATGGGGGGGCTACTCTACTTTTGGAGGATGCACCTCTTTCTATCTCAAGCTTTTTGGGAGGCGCCTGCTGGATCTGAACTGTATGCTTTTTTGAGAGGAGACTGGTGGGCTGGTTGGGCTGCAGCTTAGGGAAGTGATCAGCAGGGCGCACAGGACTGAAGCACGCTCTCTCTCTATCTCTCTCTTGGAGGGTGGCGGGCAGACTGCAGGCAGCGTACAGTTCAGCAGGGCCCTTCCCTTTGTGCAACAGACCGGCGGGCTGAACTGCCAAGTTTCTCTCTCTCTCTTGCTAGGAGGTGGGGCTGGATTGAGCATGTTTTCTTTCTCTCTTTGAGGACTGGCAGGGCTGGACAGGAGGGAGCGTCGGGTTGGACAGTAGCCTTTCCCATGCGTTTTCTCTCTGTCTTTGAGGACTGGCAGGGCTGGTTAGGAGGGAGCGTCGGGTTCGACAGCAGCCTTTCCCATGCGTTTTCACAGTGAGAGGAACAGAGTCCTTCGGAAGGATTTATGGCAGCGATACACTCTCAGCGGATGGATTCATTTAGAGACCTGGATACATGGATGTGTACATGCCTCACAGTGCCCGAGTGGTGATTGGCCAGCTCAGAGTGTGATCACACCAGCTTGAGATTGAGGCGGGTAGGGCAGCACGGATCCCCTGAGCTGAGAGGATATGCAGACTATGCCAGGAGGAGGTTGAGAGTGAGGAACATTATGTATGCAGATGCACAGCATATAGTGTCATTAGAGAGAGATACACCACCATCTTTAGTGGACATGCCTCACTCCGCCAGATCATGGAGTCCGCAAACCAGCGTAGATTTGGCCAGTTCTTGCTAGAGAGACAGCGCCACAGAGAGAGACTGCTACGGACTCATACCACAGGGAGAGGTGGGCGACAGCTCCAGCTCACTGATTTCTTCCAAAGATCTATCTCAGTGCCTATCCTGACACAGGAGGGGGTTACACTTCAGCGCGCTGCGGACCTCCGAGCCAGATGGAGACCGAGAGCACCAGGCTACCAAACTCCCAGACTATATTAGAGGGAGATCACAGAGATACGGGCTCGACATCAGCACCATATCCAGGAGCGGCTAGCTCACTTACACTCACACCCGGAGATCATGCTCCGAGGTATTTTTGCCTCGCCATCGCCTATGTATCACATATTACACCCCCATTATGGTACTGGTTGGAGCTAGACAGATCTGCATTGCATTCTTGTACACCGTGCGCATATAGGTTGCATACTGAGCCTCTAGTAGTAGTGCTCCATCCATCACACCCCCCCACTAGCTCAGTACTTTCATAGTTTATTTCATGTTCATTTTGTCCTTTTTTTTTTCTGGACATCCAGAAGACATTGACAGTTGTACATTGATTTGTCTCATAGGTCGAGTTCGGCCTCTAGTAGACGTTAATACAGCTTTATTTCTTTCTTTCTTTCTCTCTCTCTTTTGGGAGGAAGGGTTTTGGCAGCTTGGAGAGTGGAATCAAGGGGGCTGTTTTTGGTTGGCAGCAAATTCAGCTATGTTCTTGGGTTTCTGGCTGCAAGTTTAGGTCACTTGAATGTGTTCCTTAGCATGGGAGTGATGCAAGCTCGCATGGCTACATGCCCATGGAGCAGATTGTTTTCTTCCTGCTGGAAAGGAACAGAGGGACCTACAGTTATGGGCATCTCTATGTTTCTAGATGTTTCATGAGGGAACAGGTAACTAGATGTATGCCGTTGTTTTTGGCAATGTTGTTGAATGGTGCTGTGAATAGTTATGTATGGAAACAGGACAAAGGTTTCAAAGGGAAACATGCCTAAGGGTTTCATGTGGAAAGAGGTTGTAGGTTTCTTGAGGAAACATGTTTATGGTTCTCCAGGAGATAGGTCACATGCAGGCAGAAGGTACAAGAATGGACACATGTTTGGTACAGCCTTGCTACTGATTGGACAAGGGACAGGGAATCCATGACAGAGATGGATAGTGCCCTTAGAGGGTAGAGAGGGTTGGTACATATGTGTCGACTGTATGGTATGCTGTGCTGTGATGCGAGTTCTCTTTTGGGAGACAGTTTGAGAGTCTGTGTTGTGATGCAGAAGCATTGGATGTGTCAGGGTGTGATGTTGTTCATAGGGTGAGAGGCTATGGATGGTTGTGGTAGCCCGATCATGGGAGAAAGCTTCTGTATGCAGACTCAATGTGTGAGAGTCTTTCCATGAGAACAATGGCTAGATTTGTTTGTGGATGCCGACTGGATATGAAGCCACTATGCAGGGTCTTTGCAGGCTTCAGGAGTTCTACTGTGACGGCTGAGTTTCTAGCCTTATTGTAATCAAAGCTCTCTTATAATCAATTAAAGAAATACCGCAAGGGACGTCACTGCATTTTGGGGCCAATCGGTGTCCGTGTACTGTTTGCAGGAGCACTTTAGCTTCCCCTGTTTGTTTTCGCTTTTCTTGGTCCACAAAGGTGTTGAAGTGTTTTGTGTGCAAGTTTGTTTTTGCACCGCCCTTTGGTTTTGTTTTGAAGACTAAAGCCGGTTTACAAGGTCCTGGTGCACCGCCCTTTGGTTTTGTGTGAGGACCGAGGCCGGTTTACAAGGTTTTGTTGCCAGGACATTGTCGACTTTCTCAAGTAGGCGAGCCCGTGGTTACTTTGGTCGGGACAATCGCCAACTTTCCCAAGGGGGTGAGCTCGTGGTTGTCTCATGAGAGTCACATCAAAAGCTTCAACATGTAGCTCATTAGGGAGCACAGGCGGGCAGACTGCAGGGCGGGGCTGGATTGAAGCATGTTTTCTCTATCTCTTTGATGACTGGAAGGGCTGGACAGTAGGGAGCGTCGGGTTGGACAGCAGCCTTTCCCATGCATTTTCTCTCTCTCTCTCTCTCTCTCTCTCTCTCTCTCTCTCTCTATTGGGAGGAAGGGTTTTGGTAGCTTGGAGAGTGGAATCCAGGGGGCTTTTGTTGGTTGGCAGCAAATTCAACTATGTGCTTGGGTTTCCGGCTGCAAGTTTAGGTCACTTGAATGTGTTCCTTGGCATGGGAGTGATGCAAGCTCGCATGGCTGCATGCTCATGGAGCAGATTGTTTTCTTCCTGCTGGAAAGGAACAGAGGGACCTACAGTTACGGCGGGCATCTCTATGTTTCCAGATGTTTCATGAGGGAACAGGTAACTAGATGTATGCTGTTGTTAGCAGTGTTGATGAATGGTGCTGTGAATGGTTCTATATGGAAACATGACAAAGGATTCAAATGGAAATAGGCCTAAGGGTTTCACGTGGAAACAGGTCGTAGGTTTCTCGAGGAAACATGTTTATGGTTCTCCAAGAGATAGGTCACATGAAGGCAGAAGGTACAAGAATGGACACATGTTTGGTACAGCCTTGCTACTGATTGGACAAGGGACAGGGAATCCATGACAGAGATGGATAGTATCCTTTGAAGGTAGAGAGGGTTGGTACATGTGTGTCGACTGTACGGCATGCTGTGCTATGATGCGAGTTCTCTTTTGGGAGACAGTTTGGGAGTCTGTGTTGTGATGCAGAAGCACCCGATGTGTCAGGTTGGATGCTGTTCATAGGGTGAGAGGCTATGGATGGTTGTGGTAGCCTTGATCATGGGAGAAAGCTTCTGTATGCAGACTCAATGTGTGAGAGTCTTTTGATGAGAACAATGGCTAGATTTGTTTGTGGATGCCGAGTGGATATGAAGCCACGATGCAGGGTCTTTGTAGGCTTTAGAAGTTCTACTGTGACGGTTGAGTTTCTAGCCTTATTGTAATCAAAGCTCTCTTATAATCAATTCAAGAAATACCACAAGGGGCGCCACTGCGTTTTGGGGCCAATCGGAGTCCGTGTACTGTTTGCAGGAGCACTCTAGCTCCCCGTGTTTGTTTTCCTTTTCTTGGTCCTCAAAGGTGTTGAAGTGTTTTGTGTGCAAGTTTGTTTTTGCACTGCCCTTTGGTTTTGTCTGAAGATCGAGGCCGGTTTACAAGGTTCCGTTGCTGGGACATCGTCGACTTTCTCAAGTAGGCGAGCCCGTGGTTACTTTTGTCGGGACAATCGCAAGCTTTCCCAAGGGGGTGACCTCGTGGTTGTCTCATGAGAGTCACATCAAAAGCTTCAACATGTGGAAAATGAAAAGGAAGTGCAGGAGGCAGTGCAGGATTGTGTGTCTTTGCCTATATGAGGTGAAGAGCAAAAGCTGAGGATGAAGCTCAAAAGAAAAGACACTAAGGAGAAGAAGTAGTTAGCCAGGAACAAGAAGCAGTTGAAGTGTTATGGTGCAAAAGATGGGTTGAAGGCCATGAGTGTCGACACTTTTTGTCACCGGTGGTATCTTCAATTAGGCTTCATGGGTTGGGAAGGCAGCTTCTTTCTATGTTTAGTAGTGGTGATCTACTATGCTTCATTAGGGACTTGTGCTTACCCCTTGGGTGGAGTGCAAGCAGGTTTTGGGTGCCTGAGGATGTATCAGATGAGGCTCAGACGGAAGCGGAGGAACTTGAGGAGGTTCTTAGTCCCGAGCAGATACTGGCACACAAGGAAAGAAAGGTACAAGGTAAAGTTTGCCGTCGCTATCTTGTGAAGTTCAAGAGCCGTTCATTGATGGATGCGAAGTGGATGGAGGAGGGTGACTTATTCACCTTTGGTATTGTAACTTTATCTTGATGCGTTTGAGTTGGAGCCGACTCTTGTTACTGCTCATTCAGGTTCAGCAGAGCATGGGTCTGGAGCATTGCCTGATGCTCAAGAGGGGAGTAGCACCTCCGATCCCTTGTTATTACAGATAGGCTCAATTGTCATCTATGAGTCGCTTGGTGACATCTTTGTATTCACCCGAAGGTACTGAGGCTGACAGTACATCTTGCTTATGGAACGTCTATGATATTGTGTACTAGTCACATGAGATGGTAAAGTTGGGTATGGTTCACAGTTGGCCGCACCATGAACTATAACTGCAACTATGGATGGTTTTTGCCTTTGGAACTAAGGTATGACTAAGGAAGATTAAGACCTGTTGCTGTCCTGTGTAGAACTTCCGCCTGTTCTGCTGCAACAACACAGCATTGCCAGTTCTCAGTTCTGCTCCCTTTTCCCACCCACCCTTGCTCAGGCCCCCAAGGCAGCAACTAGTAGGGGAAAACATGTCTCAACCCCTAGAGGGGGAACAGGATGGTGAGACAACCTTTCACACCCCCACGAAGGCACCAAATGCCTACCGCAGAAGACTGAGGGAAGGAATCATGTCCCCTGGCTCACGAAGGATTACGAAGACGGCCCGATGAGATGAGGCCCTTTATGAGGAGCTACAGCTTCACATAAGGACAGAGATGAACACCATGCGATAGGAGCTTGAAAAGGAATGGACCGAGCAGATGCATGCCCAAAGGAAAGTGATATACGAAATGCTGAAGGAAGAGATATATGTCCAATTGAAGGGAGAAATGCAAGCCCAGGTACGGGTTGAGATGGAATTAGCCCAAGCCTTGATGCACACGGAAATGAAAAAAGAGATGCAGAAATGGAAGGATGACATGCTCTGAGAGATTGGCACAACAGTTGCATCGTACGAAGGAACTTTGAAGACATGTATGGCTGACCGCGAAAAAGACATCACAGAAATGCAACACACTTTGGAATCATGTAAGGCAAAAGTGGCTGCAGGTGAGAAGGAAATGCATTCATGGGCTGAAATTTCCAGTGCCACAAAGAAACAAATTGAGGAAGTCAACCCATGGATTGAAGTAGTAAAAAAACAGAAGGATACACCAGTCAATAAAGTAGAGGTGATGAATGCTACATTGGAAGAGGAAGCCAAGACACGGGCACGTGCCTTCCATGTATGCGTACTTGGGTGGGAAGATAAAGGAAATCCCCAAGAGGATGCAAAAGCTCTTGCAACAAAAATTGGAGCCACTGATGTACCCATTACCGGAGCATGGCGAGTAGGCAGAGATGAAACCAGGGCGAAGATATTGATCATCAGGTTTGGTTACGTGGAGAAGAAGAAGGCCTTCCTCTCCAAAAGGATGGCCCTTAAGGGGGAAAAGATTTATTTGGATGAGGACCTTACACCGGCACAGATAGCACACCGGAAGGAACACATGCCGCGTGTGCTTGAGGCAAGGAAAGAGGGGAAATGAGCGGTATACAGAGATGGCTGAGTGATCATTACGGAGAGGAGGCCCGCTTGACGGTGCGCTGCCTATGAGACCTTGCGATTCACGGTGTGGAATTGCAACGGAGTCCTTAGAACAGATGCAGGATACTTTGAGGATACTTTCAGACACAGTGATATTGCTATGTATACGGAGACCTATCAGTGCACAAACAAGAGACTTCCTGACGTCCGGGGTTATAGATGGGAATCAGTTTTACTATGGAAGTTTTGATTCATGGAAAATGTTGAATAGCCACTTACCAAAAGAGTGTTTAGAACCACCATTGATTGATCTTGATGAAAGAAATTGATTGAATGCCTCTGTTTTTGAAGACTTTATTCTCTGGTTTTTGGAAGTTCACCATAGCCACAAAATCACCAAAAGCTCTTGTAAATGGACTCCAACATCTTCTCCACCCTTTGTGCCAAGCTTAGAAGACTTTGGCTATGCTTCTTGCACTTGGTAAACATCAAAAATAGCCATGAGGCTACTCGCGAACGTGGCGCTGCCGAGCGCAGCCTAACGGGTCAAAAAAACATGAAGACACACAAGAGAGCCTAAAATGGTGGACATTAAGGCTTCCATTGATGATAAAATGATGTTAGGTTGAGTGAATGACCAAAAGATCCTTTGGTTCTAGGGTTTGAGTGAGGGGAAGAAGAAGAAATCAGAACATTTTCGAAATTATTCAATAATGTGGTACTCATTCCCATCCTCTCATCAAGCTCTATCAAAGCCCCAAGAAATTGAATCAAAACGGTGCAAGATTTAGGAGCAATGGTGATGGAAAGATTGAGGAGGAAGCAAAAACTCATAATCATCATTAACAAAGTGATTAATAGGTTATTAATTCAAATTTTCTCCAATTTTGGTCTACCCGCTCCAAAATTTTGTCAGGGCTCCAAAATTTGGTCCAAATTGAATAAATCTCCGCAAAATCACTTTAAAATCCATAAAGCAAGTCTCAACCCCAATATTCTCACAAGATTAATAATCAAGATTAAGTCGAAAAACCTCACGAAAGCCAAAAAATTCAGAAATCCATCAAGAAATACCAATCTCATGCACCAAAAAGCCCTCAGCCATGCACAGTGGGAGGTACCACAGCATCTGGAGGAGTGGCAATACTTTACAAGGAGGAGCTTCATGACAAAATACATGTGGTACATGGAGATGCAGATGCAAGGTACATGTGGGTCCGAATATGCAGAGAGGGGCTCCGCGAGCTATATGTGGCGGTATGCTACTTTCCCCCAGCCCACTCCAGGTTTGCACCATCAGGAGAGTCGCCCTATATACCAATATATGATGATATCATGAGGTTTGCCAGCATGGGAGACATATTACTCTTGGGAGACTTTAATGCACGTACAGGCATAGAGCATACAGAGTTGTATGATACTCAAGAGGCTATGTTCCTGTAGATCATGGTAGAGGATGTAGGGTTGCAGAGATCAGCACAGGATGAGAGGGAGATTACAGATTATGGCAGACATTTTCTCACACTTGGGAGTGCACATGGGTTGGTCATATACAATGGCTTATCGAGATGGCAAGGATTAGATGCTCTCACACACTGGAACTCTAAAGGGGGAGCGAGCACAGTGGACTACTTGATGGGATCTCCTTCATTGATACTTGATGTGTGGGGTTTCACGATTTCCAATAGGCCCATTGGCATAGCAGCTGATCATGCATACCTGAGTTTCACACTAGTAGGTAGATCCCCGAGAGATGGGCCAGCCACTCATCTACCTAGGTACCCGAGATATCAGTTTTTTACACGTGAGACAATTGGGGTTAATCGAGATGGAGTATCTGATGGCTTGTTCGCTTTAGACCCGCATAGCCCTCTGGACGAGATCACGAGAGGATTGGCATGTGTACTGCATGCATTCGCCTCATATGCGTTTCCGTGCACTATTATCCCTTCCACCCACCCCCGAAGCACTGCCCCAGAGAACAGTTGGTATGATGATGGGTGTCGTGAGACACGAGCACAGCTAGATCGTGAGATTGCCATTGGGTCTCACACGCATAGACAGGCTAGGATGAGCTTTCGGCGCTTTGTGCGGAGGAAGAAACGAGCCTATCTGGCTAAGCTAGAGAAGGAGATCTACCAACTCTTCTTGGGGAAGGACAGCAAGAGGGCATGGAAGATGTTTCAGGAGAGAGAGCCTGGTACTTCGATTATTGCACCTGAGGCATGGCATACTTATGCTAGAGAGCTGTATGATGCACTAGGATAGCTCTGCGGGTACTTATTGAAGAGTGCAGGGCACAGAAGAGAAGGATATAGTGCTGCTTTGTGGACTTCTGCAAAGCCTTTGATACCGTACCACGTGCTAGGCTTATTCTCACAGATTGCATGACATTCAGGTACCCGAGGATATGCAGTGGGGCCCCATATATGCTGTCACGACCCTGTGTTTTTCTCTGGACAGTATGCAGGTGTGCATGGGGATATGGTGGACAGTGTGAATGACACCAGTTTGGGGCCAAATAATTAAAGTCCTTTCACATAACTCAAGGGGACAAAAGGTTGGAGGGATCCAAGGTTTAAAAGCATAAAAAATAAAAGAACATCTTTTATGGAGGGATCGTGGCCCATATGCTGTTCTAAGGGGCCCATGCACTTTTTGGAGGCGCCGGTTGCATCTACACAGGTGTGCTTTTTCTGAAGGAGGTGGCAGTTGGACACGGGTGCATCTACACGGGTGTGCTTTTTCTGAAGGAGGGGGCTGCAAGCGCAAGGTGGGACTGCCCTCTATCGCTCCCACGCAGGGAAGGCTGGCGCGTGTGCTGGACTGCAGCAGTCAGGCTGCAGCACGCAGGCTTTCTCTCTCCAAGGGACAAAGGTATGGATAGCTGATGAACTCACCCCGCTACAACTCAAGAACAGATTGGCAGAGCTGAATAAAGTTAAAGAAGCAAGAAAGAATGGCAAATGGGCAATATACAGAGGAGGACAAGCAATCATTAAAGAATTCCGTACCCCACCCCCTCAAGAGCAAATCCATCCATGGATGAAATATAGCTATTTTTATTTTGAACCTCAATTTCGAACTAGATGTAATAGAACCCATTGTAATTTAAACTCTTAAGAGTCTTAAGAGTTCATTTTGAGTTATTTTTTTTCAGTTTTATGCCTCTTTGGCATCGATACCCAGAGTGGAATGTAAATGGATGTATCTGATCTGTCCCATAGGTCGGATTCGGCCTCCCGTGGACGTTAATATAACTTTCTTTCTTTCTTTCTTTCTTTCTTTCTCTCTTTGCAATTGACTGCTGGACGGGCTGGACTGCAGGCGCACAGGGCTGAACAGCACGTGGACACTTTCTCTCTCATACTAGAGCCAGCTGCTGCTACAGTGCATAGGAGCTTTTCTCTTGGGAAGGACAAAACAGAGGCCTGAGCAGGGAGTGTTGGGTCCAGCTGGACAGCAGTGGGCAGGTCTGCAGAGAGGGCTGGTCGGGCAGGTGCAACTTGGAGGATACAGAGAAGCCCTGTCACATCACGCCCATGCCATGGCTAATCTTCAGTAGTTAAGATAAGCATTTAGGTCACCATCATCTGCAGTAGCATCAGAACCATCATCTTCATCATCATCGTAAGCATCATCATCATCATCAGATCAACCTCATTATCAGGCTCAGCATCATCATCATCCACATGGGATGCATGGAGGGGCTGTTGGCTGACAGCAGCATGGTTCCTCTCATGGCTACTTTGGTCGTATTCAGGGGTCCTCTTGTTCCGTGCAAGCAAAGCGTGTTGTATTTATGCGGGAGTGGGACCATGGCATTTTCTTTTCTTCTAGTCCCACAGGTCTTTCATGGCACCATAATGCTCCTCAGTGGTTGAGATCACCTTACATATTGGACTGATTCTATTCTATAGCTGTGATTGTTTTGTACCTTTTTTCATACTTAATAGAGGTCTCTTTCCTGAAAAAAATAAATAAACTGTAGAAGAGTGCAATGGAATCACACATACAGCACACAGGAGGTATTATATACAAAAAGAAGTGCAATGGAATCACACATACAGCACACAGGAGGTATTATATACAAAAAGAAGTGTCACAACTGTACTTGAAGTACAAAAGATATGGCTGAGCGAAAACATGAACTACAAACCAATGACCTATTGTATGTTCCAATATCAATGATGCATTCTAGGTGTGTGCTCTTGTTCGAACCTTGCAATATTGTAGTGGTGTTTAAGAGCCTATATATCACCATTGTTTCAAGTGTTCCTGACACAAAGTTCTTACGTGTTTTAGCTCTTCAAGACAACTATTTTGTTGCTTTTGCTGTTGAGAGGTGAGATGGCCCATTTAAAGTGTCTTGTTATCCTATTTTTTGGTGAGTAAAAGCTTGATGGAACCAACCACTCTCCACAAGAAGCACAAGGTGATGAGCTTATGTACCATCTAGAGGTTCTGACAGGTGGTGCTTTAGAAATTGACAAAGGTGGTGAACCAGCAGCTTATAAAAACTAGATCATGAAGCGGTTCAAACTTGGAAACAAAAGCACTTTGTGTCATGGCCTATACCATGAACTACAGCTTTCTGCATCCAATTAAGGTGGCCATGATGTGGGAAAGTATAACAAAAGTTATGGGGATTTGGAACCTCTAGAATCCTGCATAGATTTAGAACCTTTGAAGCAAACTTCTAAAAAGAAGCTTTGTTAAGATTGAGCCGATTGTGAGCTTTCCAAAAAAGAAATACGTTAGATGTGATCTATTTAGGTCAGATTTAAAGAGATCAAGGCATTGGCTTTGATGGTCGACATGCTTTGAGGGATGCACATATAGTGCAGACTAATGGTTGAAGGATAAATATTTTTCCACTTTGGAATGTTTCATGTATGTGTCTACAGTCATATGGAGTGAATGTGTCTATATGTGCCACTTATACAATGAAATTCATGTGTGTGAGAGTTGTTCTGCATGAACCATCTAAAGGTTAGAAAATGCATGAATGCATGTGCTCACATGCACATGCACATAATCTGATTGCTTACATATATGTAATTGCAACATGTGTAGTGAGGCATGTTTAAACATATTACAGCTACATGTTTGTACGTGCTTTAATAAGCATTTGTACAGGTTTATGTATTGTATTTGCTTTCTAAAATTTGAAAATATAGGAGTTGTGCTCCTCATGTGAACATTTTGATTCATCACCATGAAGGCTTTTACTTGATTGGTTGTTTTGCAGGCTTATCATTTGGGACGCATAACAGGTATAGATATTTGTATTCGCAAGCCTATAGTGGTCACATGTGGTACAGATAGGAGTGTACGGGTCTGGAATTATCACGAAAGGACTTGTGAGATTGTGAAGGTTTTCCATGAGGATGCTTTTTCTGTGGCTCTGCATCCTAGTGGTAAGTTCAGCCTTTGTGTGTGTGTGTGATTATCTGTGAGTGAGAAAGAAAGAAAGTTCTATTAACGTTTACAGAAGATCAAAAGTGTGTGTAAGAGAGAAATGAAATGTTATATTAACGTCTTCAAAAGGCGATAATGACCTATGAGACCAAAAAGTTACATCATGGTGGATCTGATACAATGTCTGGATAAAAAACCAGAAAATGAAAAATAAAGATGATACTACTGGCACCTAGAAAATGAAACTGGAATTGGAAGGTAAACAGAAACCCTTATAGGGTGTGAATATAGTGAGGAGGGGGGGTACGCTATGGAGGTGAGTGGAGTACAGTGAGGGGATCCCGCATGTCTCGCAAGAATAATCCGAATCCGCTGCTGCAACCTCCGTCTATGCTGGGATGCCCTCCTCCGTAGTCGTGGGCGTCTGGACCACCCAAGCTCAATCGCACGATCAATCAGTGTACCGTTGGTGTCCATGTCCTGCTGCTGCTGTGGTCCATCTGGCGCAGAGAGAGAGAGAGAGAGAGAGAGAGAGAGAGAGAGAGAGAGAGAGAGAGAGAGATAAAATAGGAAATCATGCTAAGCATAATAACCTGAGCTACCTTAACCCTCACGTGCATAGGCCACCCTTGAGCTTTCCAATACACAAATTTACCCTTGGCCACAGCCTTAACACATATCCATCATCACTTTGCATAAAACATAAAGTTGGACAAAACATCCACAAATGCTGAAAATGGAGCTTGCACGTGTGACACCGCATAGAGGTCGGAATGGGCCGATCCCCCCCCCCCCCCCCCCCCTTGGAGTATTTTATCACCCAAGGAGAATAATATCATGTACAAGCTTTGAGGGCCTTACTCTCCCCACGGGAGATGTCGGATTATCCCTATACAAATGCCATAACACAGCCCAACACAAGGCTACCAAGCCGGAACATAGGCTGTAGAAATGCCGAGCCAACAATATAATCCATATACCTCCGTGTGGGTACTGATTCTTCCCCAAAAACCACGGGTCTTCATGCAATAGAGCTGGTACAGCAAGTACAACTCTCCATTCAGCCGGTATAGTAGGGACTGGCATCTCCTAGTCCTCAGTCGGCGCTGGGGTCTCCTCCTGTAGGGGAGCAAAGCTGTTCTTCACGGGAACCCAGTGATGCTGAGACTGTGGCTGCTGTTGCATCGGTCTCTGGGTGTGCTGCTGGGGCTGTCTCTCTCGACGGCGCCCCTGACCAGGCTGCCACTCCGAGGTCTCTGTGGGCTGAGCAGGTGTGCCGGAGGCTGCCTGCCGAGCCGCATCTGTGGGCGGGCCATCGGGGGCTTGCTGCTACGGTGAAGGTCGGGGTCTCCTGCGAGGGCAGGCCTTGGCCAGGTGGCGGACCTGCTTGCAGATAAAGCACTGGTTTGGGAGCCCCGAAAACTCCACTCTCTGATCCATCCATCCCCCCCCTATCCTAGGTAGCTGAATGACCTTCGGAAGGGAGGAGATGTCACGAACCAAAACTCTGACCGAAGGTAGTCCAGTTGCTCTGCTATAGGGGATGATACATAGCATCCTATTACTCATGTTGGGAGTGTGCCATTAAGGATGCATGATGGTAGAGGGAGTGTCTAATGTGTATCTGATGATACCCGCTTTTCAAGTCAATACGACTAAAAACTGTGGAGCCCTGTAAGCGGTCCAAGATGTCATCGATCCTCGGTATGGGGAATCGATTCTTGATGGTATTCTTGTTCAACGCCCTGTAATCAATACACATGCGCCAAGAACCATCCTTCTTCTGCACTAAGAGCACAGGTGAGCAAAAGGGTAATGAGCTAGGCTGTATCAACCCTTTATTCAAAAGCTCCTGCACCTGACTCATAATCTCTTCCTGTTGGGCTGCACTAACACGATACGGCGGTCTATTCGGTGGAGTACTACCAGGAATCAGATCTATGGCATGATCTTCTGGCCTCTCAGGAGGTTATTCTCCTGGCAATGACTCGGAAAAACAGTCTTGAAACCCACTTAAGAAATCAGCCCTGTCCTTATCTAACATTGACAAATTAGACTTAGACTCATCATCCTGTGCATCCTTTACATAAATCAAGTACGCGGAAAGATGCTTTTTCATTACTGATGAAATCGCCGAAGCGGATACAATAGGAACAGATTCCCCTTTGAGTTTTACATCCAATACATGCTCTTTCCCTCTATGAGTCAGAGTAATTGTCCTATTGTAAGTATCCACCACCGCATGTACCCTGTGGCACCATGGCATCCCCAACAAAACATCACAGCCATCCAAAGGCATGATGAAGAACTCTTCGCTGTCCACATAACCCTGCAAATGAAGCCGAAGCTTCCCAATGATAGGAGTAACGGGTTCTGCATACCCTGGACAAGCCATATTTGCCTCATGTAACGGCCCCATCTCCTCTGCGCGAATCCCCAATCGGCCAGCCAAATCTGCTGAAATGAAGTTGGCTCTAGCACCTGTGTCAAAGAAGATCAAAGCATTCTGATCTCTCACTTTGCCCCATGCCCTGCACAACTCTGAAGCTTCACCACCTAGCTGCTCCCCCACAAGATCAGGAACTAAGCCTGCAGAAGGCTTTGGTTTCTTTGGCTTGGGCTCTCCTTTATTGTCAGGGTCCTTTTTGGACGTTCTTTTGGGACAATTGAATGACATATGCCCCTCTTCAGTACAGTAAAAACACTTTTGAGCATCTCTCAAAGCCTGTCTTTCCTCAGAAGTCCTCTTGGGCATTGGCAACTTCTTATACTTCGTCTCTGAAGACCCTTTAGCATCACGAGAAGCATGCCCAAATTTTTCAGCTTTCTTGCTCAATTTCTTACTGCCTTTAAACCCAGATGAACCACCTGTGAGTAACACATTAGCTGTCATAGCATTTTCAATCATCTGTGACATGTTCGTTACTCTTGTCTTTATACAATAATCTCGTACCTCTTTGGGCAGCCCACAACAATACTTCTCTACCTGCTCAGATAATGGCACGGCACGATAAGAAGTCACTGGGAGTAGAGCTTCCCAAAACTTATTGTTATAATCCTCCAAACTATCACACTTTGAAGCATCCAGCTTGTGCCATGCGGTCATAACATCCACCTCAAATGTAGATGTGAGCCATACGGAAGAGAAAACCTGTTTGAATTGAACCCATGTGGTGGGTGCTATGCCCTGCCAAAGAAGAGTAGACCACCACTGCAAAGCATTGCCCTTGAGAAAAGTGGCGGCTTTCCTCACCTTAGAGGACTCTGTGTAATTCCCACCAGAAAAAGCAGCATCAAACTGCTGTAAGAAGGTAAGTGCCTTCAATTTATCCTTGGCCCCACTGAAAGTGTCAAACTTCACTGCAGCTCCTCCTTCCTTGTAATCCTTCGCCTCCCATAGGCGTTAGATTATCATATGGAAGTGGTTTCGTGAGATTGCTGCCCCCAACATTCATACCCATCATTGGGTCAACATTTCCTATTCCCATGCCAGGCATACCATACATTCCAGCCATGTTTCCAAACATTCCATTATGCAGACCTGGCTGCATACCACCAAACATATTGCCTTGCATCCCAGGTTGCATGCCTCCAAATATATTTCCTTGCATACCGGACTGCATACCACCATACATATTCCCTTGCATGCCAGGCTGAAAATTGGCTCCAAAAGGCCCATACATACCCATGCCTCCCTGAGGGTAACCCCCAGTCATGGATTGGAACACCGAACCACCACCAAAATAACCTGGATGCATGTTCTGCTGAGGAATAGGTGACTGTCCATAGAAGGAACTCTGAGAGTTTGCACCATAAGCATGCTGCATATTCGGAAACTGGCCAAAAGATGGTTCCTGTGGGATGGCACCACTATGACCCTGAGGAAGATTCTTTGAACGAACCTTCTTCTTCTTTTTCTCGGGCTCTGTGCGGGGCTCTGTGCGAGATCTCATAAATTCAGCAAATCTCTCACTCTGTGTGAGCTGCATAAAAGTATCCATAACACTAGCCAAGCGATCTTTGATCCGAGCATCATCATCCTCTTTACCATGCACATCTTCTGGCTGTGTTACATCCTCATAAGGCTCAACATCTACAGCCTGTTCTCTTGCAAAAATATCCTCAGATACATCTCTCTCAGGAGAAGTCTCTTGCTCTTCTTCTTCATGATAGAAGTACTCATCCTCTGTATCAGACATGTTTGCTGAATTTTCAGCGATGGCTTTCTTCAAAGCAACCACAAGCTCACCCCCTTCAGAAAGTTGATGATTGGTCCCGGGGACGGAACCTTGAAACCGGCCTCTGATAGAAAACCAGAGTGCGGTAGATTAGCAATCAACCGTCCACTTGTAGTCTAGATGTGAAAACAAAGCAGATTGGAGCTAGAGTGCCCAAATCTGAAAACACAGCGACACCTGTTGGCCCCAAAGCTTGGTGCCCCTTGCGGTATTTCTTTATTCAATTATAATAATATGAATGGCTGAGTACAACACAAAGATCAGCCAAGAGTTTACTCCTGTATATCCAATCTGACGGCCCACAAATCCTTCTTAGCATAGAGGATCTATGCACAGAGATCTGTGTTCCACAATAACACACTGTGCCTCCCTCTGATCAGCCAAGATCACTAAGTAGGCCAGCCATGGGCATACATCTGGCATAACTCAAGTGCATGATACATCATCTCAGCTCAAACATACATGTGCTGTCCAAACTCTGTCTCAACCCTTGTCAATCTGCCAAACCCCTCCTCTCACAAGGGGCCAGATAACTCATATCTGCAACAGACATCAAGCAGTAGAAAGAGAGATAGATGAACAGAAACAAGGCTTACCAAGTTCAGCTCATGAAACAGTACTGGAGGAAGCAACAGCACCAAATTGTACTTGCAGGCACTTGTATCCACAACCCTGCTTCACACATGTGCTTGTACTTGCCTGTATCCTCCTCCTGATGTTCACTCTTATGCTGTCCTTGAAAGTACAGATCTGAAAATCAGCACTGTACTTGATTGTACTTGATTGTACTTGCTTGTACTTGACGGTACTTGCTTGTACTTGACGGTACGGGCTGTTTCTGCAGAGGACCAGAAGTAGCCGCCTACTGAGTTTTGCTGTTGGTGGCCTGTGCTGTCTGCTACAGAATTGTCCAGCACCTGTACTTGCCCCAAAGCTGGCCGTACAGTGTACCTGCAGAAAGTACAGAGCTGTACTTGCAGTCGTACAGCACTGTACAGCCTGTTTTCAACAGTCGCAGCCACCTGTCTCTGTCTCACAGGTCTGCGCCCCTCTGCCCACAGCAGTTCCTGCCGTTCGTACAACACTGTACAGTGATTGTACGGCCTGTTCCAGCATACAACACTCAGAAAACAGCAGCTACAGCCCCTTCAGCAGTCGTCCCCCTCTTCCACAGCTTTTCCACGCTAGAATTCTCTCTTTTGCTCCACGACTCCCAAAAAGGGAAGAGAGAGAGAGAGAAGAGAGAGAAAACTCCAAAAGTGGCTCCTCCCCCAAAATAATCCCTAAGGCCCCAAACTTTAATAAGTTCCTAGGGCCACTAAGGCCTAGGGGCAAACTTTATTAAACATTAAAGTTTAATGTTTCTAGTTCCCCCCTTCACACCTAGGGATGTCCACACATCTTAAACTCTGTCCGGGCACCCCCCATGTGAATCATAAAATATTCTGACTCTGCAACCACCATGCCCACACTTGTACTGTTCCATTTTCACAGGGCCATGACAGTCACCTTGTGATATTCCATTTCCTTAGATGGACAGGACTTTGGCATATTTGGACTACACGGAATGGGTTCATCTTTGATTCCTTGTCTGGAATACATGGGCACATTCTACGTATCCGCGGTTTGTTGCTTTGGCAGTTTTCTTCTCTTCTCTCAGCTCAGCTATTGGATGAAGATGTTATTTCGTTATGGTCTACGGCGGCTCGGCTGGCTCATCTTTGATGATTTTATCTGGGATGCTTATTTGGCTAGGAGGCTTTCTTATTAGTGTACAGGTTTGCATGGTCATGCTCCTTTAGAGGATCTTTTGTGGGGGTTTTTGGGCCATAGGTTCTGTGTGAGCCATGTGGCTGATGTACATTTTTACATATAATATAAAACACCATTTCATGAAAAAAAAAGAAAAAGAAAAAAGAGAGAGAGCTATATTAATGTCTAACAGTAAACTAAAACTGTAAGCTGAAAGGTAAGATCTCAAACTCTTGAGATTATACAAGATGAAAAATCTAGATCCTACTATGCCAGGTATGGTGTACAATAAGTGATGGCGGGCCAGGATCTCTTGAATCTGGGGCTGATGAGGTAGGGGTGACGAGGGTCCGACGGGACGAGGGTGTCTTGCTTTGTGGAGTGTGTGCCTGATCCGATGTGACTTCCATGGGCTTGCTACCAGGGGGCACTGTGGTATAGGCTCCCATATCCACTGTGATGGGCTTAGGTGCCTCCCTATCCACCCCCTCTAGGCTGGAAAAAACTGGTGATAGTAAGCTGAGAGGACTGTTGGGGGCCAGGATCTTTGAGTAGTGACTCTCTATGTCGGCTGAGCCATGTGTTATGTGTGTATAGCCCCAGTAGATTGTATTGGATCACCCGGTTCCTGTCCTCATTTGTAAGCCCTATGTATGGGGAATCTACATCATACTGAAATGGAGCGAGTTGGTCGATCTGTAATCCATGTGCCTGAAACCAAGCGAGTTCTGTGCCATATCAGGATGAATGCTCTCCTCTGTCCGCTGATGGCTATAGCTGCAAGTCAGGGGAGTCAAAGTGGATCCATCTCCCTCAGCGTGTGTATATAAGTGACTGTCTGGAACAGGGCCTCCATCAACATAGGGGCTGCAACAAACTATACCGGGATTATCTGGCTGTGTTTCTTTTGAACTGTGGCTTTCCAAACATCAACACCTCCGCCGCGTCACCGTGCGAACGTGGACCCAGTGTAGGGCAACCGCCTCCTTGGCAGTGTTCGCTGCTGGCCAGCTCTCTCTACCGTCCGTGTTTCTGCCCGCTGCGCTTCTAGATTCGTTGTCGTCAACACACCAATTTCGCCGTCCAGTCTGCATAGTCCTCTACTACAGCTTGCATATGTCAGCAAGGTACTTACTGACCATATCAATATTCTTTTGAGATAAAATTTTGTGATCTTTTCCCTCGGGTCGTTTGCTTTGGTTATCACGCCTTAAATTGATTGTAACCATCTGTACTGCAAACATCATCACGAGACATCTGTTCTTTGCAAGTATGCTTCCCACAGTTGACTCTCAAGTGTCGGAATCTTGGAAATGACGATGGAAAAGGGTCTTCATCAGCATCGAGGGTAGACTCTTCGTCCTCAACTTCTAGTCCTTTTTTATTTGAGTCAAGGGTTCTCTGCTGGGGATGTCTCCCAAAATCTGAATATTTTGTGGTCATGGGTTCTCTGCCTGGGATGTCCCCCAAAAGCAATATCTTTTGGGTTTCTTTTTGTAATGCTGCATCATTACCTTTTTACCCTGCTTAGAGCGAGGGAGGGTTGCTTTGGTATGCTGATGTAGGCTGTCTTTGTCTCTCGAGTTAGGACCTGACCTCTGCGTCTTTCACAAAGACCATGCTTATCAAGCCTCTGAGCCATGCTTGTTGAGCTTGTGAGCCTTTTGAGTGACGCTCATTGGCCTTTGAGCCGTGCTTACTAGCCTCTGAGTTTGAAGCGGGGACAATGTCTTGTTCTTTGCTAGTGTTGGAGTATCGGAACTATTGAAGGCTATCGAGGCATGACCTCCATCCCTCTGAAGGGGGGCTTGTTGGGTATTTCGGAGTCTACTAGTGTGTCCGTTGGTGTGAACACCTCCTTAGGGTGTGAACAACTCTTATTAATGTCTAGTCTTGATGCCTATAAAAGCAATGTACATGGTGGAAGTATAAAGATAATTTCCTAAGATTCACAACAAATGGTTTCATACAAAGACCAAGTTATCTCAATATCTTCATGACCCGTGTTATGAAGATAGCCATTGGCCAGCTTAGCGTATCATCCCATCGACCAAGGATCAAGACTAGCAAAGCTGAGCGGATATCTAGAGAGGACAGTTTGGCATCCTGGATCACACATGCAGATATGGAGGATGTAAGATGTCCATGATAGGTGTGCAAGAAGAGAGATGAGATGGAAGCTCAAGCCATGACAATAGTACACAAGGGGGGATAGTAAGAGAGAGGTAAAGGGAGCACAATGGAGAGAGATTGCACAACACAATGATGAATGAATTATGATATTGCATCTTGGTAGGCAATGGGCTTGCATGTGTGATCCATGTGTTATGTGTGTATTGCTCCAGTAGATCGTATCAAGTCATTCGGTTCCTGTCCTCATGTGTAAGCCTAATATATGGGGAATCTGGATCATACTGAAATGGAGGAAGTTGGGCCATCTGTAGTCCATGTGCTTGAAACCAAGTGAGTACGGTGCAATTTCAGGATGAATGTTCTCACCCTTTGTATATAAGTGATTGTTTGGAGCCAATGAGGTGATAGCTCAACTGGTGAAGGTGTTTGCCTAGGACCAAGAGGTCTTGGGTTCAAAACCCCCCTTGGTGCTTCCTCGGCGGCATCGCCTACGGGCAGCCGCCTATATGGATGGTGAAAAATTGGTAACTATGGGAGGATCTTGCAGTTGAAAAAAAAGTGACTGTTTGGAATGTGGCTTCCATCAACATAGGAGCCGCAAAAAACTTTGCCTGGATGATCTGGTGAGGGACATATGATTTGCTGCATATCATCCGTGATAACATCATGATCTGAGGATACTCTATGTGTGGCTAATCTGCCGGATAAATGTGGTGCCCATAAGGGAGCTGCATACATAAGTGCCGGGGTGACTAGGGTGTCAAAAAGCAACCCTTCGTCCTGAGCTCCTGAAAATGCACGTGGAAACACTGCCTCACCAATAGGGCTAGAGTTGCATATCCTCTAGTGAGTCTATCCTATGTTGCCATTGAAGCGATGAAAATTTATTTTATGTCATGCTCGTATTGCTTCTACACGGGATCACAGCAAAGGTGTAGGAGGGAGAGGGCATGCTATTGCAAACAAGGATACGACCAATCCACAAAAAAAAACGCCATGAACAGAAATTCAGCACGCATCTGTCTATTCCGCCTTGCTTGCTTGCATATATATAAACTGTACACACACACTGTGTTT
>NC_141052.1:14229716-14261674 GCF_041138505.1 Cibotium barometz | reverse complement strand
AGACGTCCATGTATCTTGATTGAGCTACCCTCAACAAATCTAAGCCATTTATTTTACCATCCCTAAAACCATCCATACCGTTTAGGGTTGTTCATTTTTCAGACCTTAAAAGTTATGCCACATAACCTCGAATGAGATTAAAAAAGCCTTAAGTTTATTGCCCCCTCACTCTATTATGTTAGTTTCATTGTTTCACTCTCTTCCTTTGTGTTATCTCTTGGATTGAAGTTCCATTAGTGGACTTTGAATCTAACATTAGTGGATTGAAGTTCCATTAGTGGACTACATTAGTGGTGTTTTAGAGCTTCATTAGTGCTAGATTAGTATTTTCTTAGCAATAGTCATTGGACCTTTCACATTGGCCCACCCATTTGTGTAAAAGCTAACATCTCATACAAGTTATTGCACTTGATTCCTCTCCCAATGACGTTGCCACCATCACTTCTATCTCTAATGAGTGCAGCAACCTTATCAAAGAGAAAATTTAAGTCACGTCTAGCTATGGCCGCAATAAATAACAAATTTCTCTTGATGTATAGCACATAAAAAAGGACATCAGACAACTGAACCCAATTCCCTAGCACCGCTACCAAGATATGTACAATTACTACCTTCACTTAAGTGTACAATTACTACCTTCATCGAGTATGTTGGTGGAAAAGCCAGCGTATACAATTATGCATGTTAACATACAGCAATTACATAACAATAAAAGATAGCAATAGAAACAAGTAAAAAAAGAATAGGTAATCAACAAACCATCAGTGACTGCATGTTTTACTGTGGCTCTGAATGAATGAATAATTGAATACATAACAGTGCACTTTGCGCCTTGAGATGTTAATAGGTGTGGTACAAAATGACACATACATTCAGTATGTTAATAGGTGTGTTACAAAATGACACATACATTCAGTATGTGGGTTGAATTCTCATGGCTTATTCCACAGATAAGTAGTAAATAAGTAAGGATAAATCTATGGGTAACACTTGGCACACATGGTAGGTAGTCCGCCCCGCATGGAAGTCGAACCCACTTGATGTCGAGGATAGGTAAAAGTGAAACCAGATTGTGTCACTTCCTCAAAGAAATCTTCTTGAAAAACTAAAGGATTGCTAAAATCTATATCTATAAAATGGGTTGATGGATGTGCTTGCCTATAAGAATGAATTTGAGATTGTAAGTAATCTAAGAAAGAATGTACTAGATTATCCAAATTCTTAGCCTCCTCTACATATTTTGTCTGCTCTTCTACTTCTGGTTGGTTACCCTGACCATATAGTCAGGTAACATCACCTTGGCATTGTGCACGACCCACACCTCTGGAAGATTGACCCTAAACCTTATGTGCAGATTCCTTGAATCAAGTTCTAGATCGTTATACACTTTTTCTCTGTGTACTGGTCATCCGATGGTTGTTGTGTCTTAACGGTTGTACAAGTTTGTTGAAGTGTGCAACTATTTTCTATACCAGCCCGCCAGTTTAAGGGAAGAGGCAAATCACTGGATTGCAATGTTTCCACTACTTCCATTATGCAAATTGAGCACTTCTGTACTCCCTCTTCAACACCTATATTGATCCATGGAGTTTTCCTTTCTTTTGTTCACTTGCTTTGGCATATTTGTTATGCTCATCCTACAGTCTTTGAAAATTTAACTTGTATTGTTCCAGTCTTTTCATTGTATCCTTAGTTCCTATAATTTATTCCTTCGATTTATTAATTTTGGTCAAATCAGGAGAGCTGCCAAATCTTCCAGTTGACTGCAAGAGCAGTCGGTATCTCCGGTGCCTCTTCATGCTCACCTTCTATGTAGTCCCAATAGCCATTTTCCATCAGGAAATTCCTCAACCTGAACCTCCAAGCATGGAAGTTGTTCTTATCAAGCTTCTCAGCCACAATCTAGGTTATGCCATCATTTGACATCTTGCCAGACACACAATTTTACCAGAAACAGCACTCTGGTTTGTCCTGCACAAATTGCTATATTTTTTGCAGCAGTACTCTGCAGTGGTTCTGTAGTACTCTCAAATATCACAACCAGTGACTTCAATATGCATACATACACCCAATGGCAACTGTTGACCTCTTTGCAGCACCCACAGTGTCTGCACAGCCAATCTGTCTTCTTGTAGTTCTTAAAACAGAGTTCTGCAGAGAATCGATGACTTACTCGCAGTGCTCAAAATCGCCTGCTTTTTGAAAATGGAGGTCCAGACGCGCCCGAAACGCGTTTTCAGATCGAAAAACATTTTTCGATAGGATAGTATAGTTTCCCTATAGCTTTACTCCCGCGAAGAAAGCTCCTCAATCAGAGATCGTTTGTCTGTGCCTCCCGTAGAGCTCCCAACAAGGGTGTAGTCACCAACACAAATAGGGAAGAGTAGTTGAAGCTCTTACCCTCGTACCGCTTCCTGTGGTTCTCTTGCTTGCAGCTCAGTCCTTAGCACAAACCAGGCTCTGATACCATGAAAAGATGCAGGGGGGAAGAGAGCTTGAGCTCTTGCAAGCACACACACACTCACAAAACCCTAATAGAGAACACACAAGGTGAGAGACTGAAAATCTTCTTCTTCTTTACTCAACACTCAACACACCATATACAAGATAAGAGTACACACAATATGAAAGATACTCAACCAAATACATACAAGGGTTCTCTATAGTGTGAACCCAACTAAATGAGCTGGCGCTATAACTATGCCAGTCTCTAGAATGACTGTCACACAGCCTGTCATCCCACTGGCCACATATCACCCAAGATCTCACCAACCATGCCAGTGGTGTAAGTGTGGGGCCTATCCCCCAGGCGGGTCATCAGTGTCCACCACCTCACTAGACGAGCTCGATATCTCAACACCATGCAATCTGAAGATTTCTGTGAGGAACACTCTGGCCACATCCACTGCAGTGTAGGTTTCTTTTATTGGAATCAGATGGGCAACTTTGGTTAGTCTATCAACTTCCACGAAGATGGAGTTTTAACTTGATTGCACTGAAGGTAATCTAGTAATAAAATCCATACTGATACATTCCCACTTCATGTGGGGGATGTCTAATGGATGTAGCCTCCCAAGCATTTTTATGCTTTTGGCTTTGACTTTTTGACATGTCAGACATTGACATACATGATTAAGTACATCCTTTTTTAGACCAGGCCAAAAAAAGCTTTTCTTTACAGACATGTAGTTCTTAATGAAACTTGGATGTCCTGCAATAAGGCTGTCATGGGCTTTATTCAGAATTCGACCCTTAGTCCCCTCATCATTGGAAATGTATAGCCTGTAATTATAATACATAATTCCATCATCTAGGCTGTACCCTTGAACTCGGTTCAACTCCTGTGGTGTTTTGCTTTCCTGCATAAGTAGGGTAGCAATAGGCCCACAAAGAATCTATCCTTCATGATCTTCTCTCTTGCTTCATTAATCAAAGGATTTGATACTACAGTAATTACAAGCAAGGAGGCTTTTCTGATGAGGGAATCTGCTACCACATTTTCTTTGCTTGGGCAGTACTTGATTTCAAAATCAAATTCTTGCAGGGTCTGCATCCACCTTCTTTGTTAGCGCATGTTGAGATCCTCTTTTGAGTGAAGATCCACTTTAAGCTCTGATGATCTGTCATCAAAGTGAATCTTTGACCTAGTAGGTAATGTCTCCACAACTTCAGGACATAGACTACCGAAAGTAGTTCCAGGTCGTGGACATCATAATTCCTCTCATGCATTCTGAGTTTTCGGGATTCATATACCACTGCATGACCTTCCTACATGAGTGCACCTCCCAAGGCAAAACCACTGGCATCAGTTACTACCTCAAAGGGTAGAGAGAAATCTGGCAACTTTAGAATGGGATTGGTTACCTTCAGCTTATCAAAAGCACTCTGACACCTAGCAGACCATTGAAACGGGGTATTCTTCTTGAGAAGATTAGTCAGGGGGAAGCTATGAGAGCATACTTTGGTATAAAAATTCTATACAAACCAGTCAATCCCAAGAATCCCCTGACTTCTTTCACTATCTTTGGTTCAGAATCTATGACTGCTTGGACTTTTGCAAAATCTAAAAAAATTCCATCGTTGGATACCAGATGGCCCAAGTTTTCAACATGGTCGGCAGAGAAAGTGCATTTACTCTTTTTTGCAAAGAGTTGGTGCATCCTTAGAATCTCAAGAACTTTTCGGACATGAGCTTCATGGTTAGCTGCATTCTTTGAGTAAATCAGACTATCATCAAAGAAAACAAGAACAAAATCATCCAAGTATTCTCTGAGAATGTCCTGCATTAGGCGATTGAATGTAGCTGGGGCATTTGTCAATCCAAACGACATGACAGTGAATTCATAATGCCCATAGCGAGCATTGATGGCTGTCTTCGGGATATCTTGATCATTAATCCTGATCTGGTAATACCCTGATTTAAGATCTATCTTTGTGAAGATCTGGACTCCATTTAGCCTATCCAGAAGCTCATCAATTCTAGGGATATGATATTTATTCTTAACTGTCAGTTGGTTGAGACCTCTATAATCCACACAGAGTCTTAACGTTACATCCTTCTTTTTTTGAAAGAGAACTAATGCTCCCCAAGGTGAAACACTGGGTCTTAGAAACCCTTGTTCTAACAGCTGTCTAAGCTGTTCCTTGAGTTCGATGGCTTCAAGAATTAGCATTTTGTACGTGCGCTAGGCTACTGGCTCAGCTCCGAGGGTCAATTCTATCACATGATCTACTTCCTGAATTAGAGGCATCTTTGTTAATTCTACTGGGAATAAATCATCATAATCACTTAACCATTCAGGTTCTTTAGCTTTTAACTTTGTGTCTACTAGATTTATTTTGACAACATAAATGAGCTGCTTCTTTCTAAGTCCTTTTAGTAACTTAGAAGCCTTTACTAACTGCTTCTAAGTCCTTTTAGTGACTTAGAAGCCTTTACTAACTGCAGACTCGGGGATCCTAAAATTCCAGTTCCTTGAACTTTATTTCCATGAAGGTCACGGAAGGAAATGGTTCCATTATGACAGTGAATGTCAGCTTGATTTTTGTGGAGCCAATCCATTCCAAGGATCTCGTCGAAAACTCCCAAAGGTATAACTTTGAACTGACAATCAGTTAAACTCCCATCTAGATTGAATTGAATACAATCTGTCTCAAGGTGAGTGAAAAGAATCTTCCCACTGGCCAATTCAACTTACATAGATTTCCTTGATTTCTGTTCTAAGACTAGCTTACGGAAGCATCCTCAAGAAATGAAAGAATGCGTACTGCCTGAATCAATCAAAAGCTTAAAAGGCTTACCCTGATACTCAGTTGGAGTATACTCAGCATAAATATGTTCTCTTTCCTCTTCCACTACTTCTGCTATTGTGACTGCTCTGGCTGCTATAGTCTAAGGTGGAACTCTTTGTCTTTGGTTGCCCCAGTTCTGGGAAGGAGTTCTGAGGCTACTCTGGACAGAGGCAAATGGCTGAGCTAGAGTTCTCCTAGGATTGCCCTGATTTTGACGAGATGGAGCCTGATTTGACTCATAGGAAGGGGCTGGTCTCTGCACTCTCAGTCCTTGATTTCCCTATCCCCTTGACATGGCAGGAGTCGGGCAGTCTTTCAACTGGTTGACCAAAATCCTGACATCCAAAACACTGGTTCTCACTTCTAAGCTCATCCCTCTGAATCCTTGAAAGAGGTGGGGCTCCTGAGAAAGTGTTCTGTGGGAAGGGTCTTCCTTCACTTCTGAATCTCCCAGTATCCTGATTCTGATTTGGGCCTTGCTGCCTCTTTAGGGGAGGAAAGTTTAAAGTACTTCCTGGGGTTTAGAATCTTTTAAAGTTAGAGGGTGCAGGTCTCGACGGGACCTTACCAACAAAGGCTTTGGCAAAGCCCTTTGCCATTCTTATAGCTTCGGCCATTGAGACATGTTTGGCATTCTTCACTAAGGTGTCCAATGGCTCGTTCATTCCTCGAATGAATCTGGCCATCAGTTGCTCTTCATCCAATTGCGGGAATATTTGAGGAGAAGAGCAAAAGCTTGATGGTACTCTTTAATTGTCCAGCTCTTCATCCAATTACGAGGAATATTTGAGGAGAAGAGAAAAAGCTTGATGGTACTCTTCAGTTGTCCGGCTATCCTGCTTTAGTTCCAAGAACCCATTCATTTTAGTTTCAAGGAAGCCCAGAGGACAAAATCTCTTTCTGAGGTAAGCTTTACGATCAGTTCAGGTTTGAGTATTCCAGTCGAGACAGTTAGTCTTGCAGTGATTCCTCCAAGCGACCCTGGCCATTTCCACAATCTTTAACCTAGCGAGAGCCATCTTGCTTCTCTCATTGTAGCTAGTTACATCAAAGTATTCTTCCATAGCCTCAATCCACTTCTCCACTACTTCACCTAACTGCTCCCCTTCACCCTTAAAGGGACCAGGTTGGGATCTGTGCAGGGCTTTTCAAACATCCGGATCTAACTCTTCGTCATCATCGGTTAGAGGATGCGGTTGCCTTGCACGGGCCGCGCGCCTCATGATTCTAACAAAACGAAATTTTCGTCAACTTAACTTTGACAACAGATTAATGATTATTTAATTTTTATGATTTATTCTTTAATTAGATAATTATTTCATCATACTTCATGAAACAAGATTTACTCTGATAATTTTATTAACCATATTCACAAACAATTTGGATTTTTTTTGCAAAACATCGTTTATTATCAAACGTTTGAGATATATACATAGAGCATCACGGCTCCAAAGTCACTACCTCAATTGCGTACGCATAAAGAAGCAAAACTGCAAAGGAGACATGCCATGATAAACACAATTCATCACTAAAAGAGGTGCTGTAATTCTACTTCTAGGGATAAAGCGGCTAAGAAGCCTAAAAACTCGGCAAGAAATTCTAAAATTCGTGGGTGAATGATTAAAGAGTTGTACATAATGAACAACCCCTAGCCTTATCAAGATCATGGCTAAGGAAATATTTTGCCTGAGTCTCTGACGCTGATTGGTTTTGATATTAATACATCGTTCTCCAGAGAACCACATATACTGACGTCGCTCTACATGATTAGGAAAGTAAAGACCCTCAAAATGACGGGCAAGCCTCACTCTACTTACACGGGTTGTAGCAGAGTTGACGAGATATTCAAAGGCAAAGGCGATCATACCCTGACTCTGGGAAAGTCCAGGAATGCTAGACAGATTTGGTGTATCCATCTAAAAATCCAATTCAATTTATGAATTCATTTCAAACATAATCTTAGCAAGTGAAAACATTTTTTTCGCAAATTTACTTTAGAATTTTAGGTAGTTTCTGTTGCCGTTTCATAAGTTTACAACAGCGCTCTGATACCAGCTTTGTGAGATCCCACTGCCCCCTCTGCTCACCCGCCGATTCCCAATTGCTGGCAGAGCGAAAGCAGCTCCCTCTTGCGTGGGGCAGGGTTTCCCACTTGGGGCCTCACCCTTGAATGTCCGGGCACGAGACTAAGCTGATGGTCATTCTGAAAATTACAACCGTGAATATTTCCCAGGCCTGGAAAACGGAGACAATTCCACCATTTTGATTTTCTTAACGAATTTTTCTAACAAGGTCAAGCTACTGAAATATCCTTGACCTAAATAAACCCTATAGAAGGAAAACTATCACTGACTTGACTTGAAGAAATCAACACTTTTTTCCTAAATCAAGATCAGGCACAACCGTTGATCTATTCATTTGAGAAGTCTTCCGGTTATTATTTAACTATTTGAGTTCTAAGCGTATTCCTATTGTTCAATTTCATTATTAAAACTCTACTGATTCCAGCCTAACCCCATCCGGCCCATGGGTTAGCCACCACCCTACCACCACTGGAATCAAGTAAAACCAAACAATTACTCACCCACCCATAATTGAATGCCTTTCTTAACTTTAGCTTTAGAAAACGGATACGCACACACTCCTCTTTAAAACTTGAACTTATAAAATGATCCATTGAACAAACAGTTATTGATTACAGATATCATAACTCAAAATTTCCATCCAGTTCCTTGTTTCTCAAAAAAAGGTATCACTCTGGACTCTCCATCGAGACCAGCTGGTTCAGCAACGAGATCCAGTTAACAGATTACAATAATTTTTTTGTCATCATACATATATATCTTCCACAACATATGTAGGGTGTCCTAAGCACCGCGAGCCCGTGCATCGCCTGGTCAGAACCCTCCAGGATCCTCCTTAGTTGTCCTGGCACTTCACTCAGAGACCACTTCGTCGGCCCTCACCCATCGTACCGGAAGCACACCATTTTTCACCATATTAAGGCTGGTCAAGACCTGGGCAGGTTATTCCCGCATGAGCCATCCTTTGAACAGTCCCCGAGTTGTTGTTTTGCAACCAAACTTCCCTTAGAAAAACACATATACCAAATGCTCCCTCGAGCATTCGGGCGTAAGGCGGTCCTTTAAGAAAACAGGGTTTCTATGCAAGTTTTTAATTTTGATTTTCTTTTTGAATACAATGAGTATATCTCAAATCCGTATCCAAGACTTCTAGATCGCAGGTCTGAATTCCAAACAGAATTCCTCGAATTGTGTAACCTTGATCCTCAAATCAAAATCAAAGGGTCTCAACTTAGTTTCAGATTTGGTGGGTGATTTGAGTGTATTTTTCTTGAACTGGTCACATCGTCTTTCCTTAAAACTGATGAAGGAGTTGGTCTTCGTCATAGTCTGATTCAAGATTTGAGTCTGGTAAGGTTCTTCCTGAACTATCTTTCTCAAAAGGGGTAATATTTCAATTACTATTTTTTTGAATTTCATTCATTGAATATTTGCTTATCTGATTTCTAAACTAATCATGAATTCTTATGAAGAATAAATTAATTATTTATCTAAAATTCTGACTTCGATAGTTTTTTTCTGAGTTTTCTCATTACCATCCGAGTGAATATGAAACGATAGAATTTTTCTCTCACAGACTATTTACTTATTCATTTATCAATTATTCATAAAAATTAAACATAGAATTAAAGAGCTCTAATTCTGATATAAAAATCATTTATGCATCAATTTATGCATAAAATCAATTTTGATGAAAGTAACACTTTTATGTTAAAAAATTCTTTTATGCATCATTTTATGCATAAAAATTAATATTGATGAAAGTAACACTTTTATAATTAAAAAAATCTTTCATGCATCACTTTATGCATAAAAATCAATATTGTTAAAAGTAACACTTTTATAATAATAAAAAATTCTTTTATGCATCACTTTATGCATAAAAATTAAATAGATGAAAGTAACACTTTTATAATTAAAAAATTTCTTTTATGCATCACTTTATGCATAAAAATCAATATTGATGAAAGTAACACTTTTATAATAAAAAAATCCTTTATGCATAAAAATTAATATAGATGAAAGTAACACTTTTATAATAAAAAAATTCTTTTATGCATCACTTTATGCATAAAAATCAATATTGATGAAAGTAACACTTTTATAATAAAAAAATTCTTTTATGCATCACTTTATGCATAAAAATCAATATAGATGAAAGTAACACTTTTATAATTTAAAAAAAATCTTTTATGCATCACTTTATGCATAAAAATCAATTTTGATGAAAGTAACTTTTTTATAATTAAAAAAAATTCTTTTATGCATCACTTTATGCATAAAAATCAATATTGGTGAAAGTAACACTTTTATAATAAAAATATTTCCAATATTCATCTTTCTATATGCATAGAAATTAATTTTAATGAAAATAACACTTTTATAATAAAAATATTTCCAATATGCATCTTTCTATGCTTAGAATGAAAATAACACTTTTAGAATACACAAACGAAGGGGATTACTCTTTTTGAATAACATAAAGATAAAACTTATTTCCACAAAGTTTAAAAAATTTTTGCCATAACCTCCTTTGTATGGTTGACCATTTTTCAATTTTTACATTCTAAATCTACTTAGAATTTACCGCAAGATGAATTTAGCATTCTAATCTAATCAGTTCTCATTTTTTAAAGAAACAATACAAAAAGTTTAACTCTATTTATTTGATTACACATCTTGGATAAAGAAGGGCTGAATTCAATACAGAGAAGGGGGAAGCCTTTCCATCAAGGCATAACATCCAATTTCACATTTAAAAAAAGCAAGAAATCATAAAACCATAGAATAGAATTTAAAAAAATTAGAATTTCTAACTTACATGGAGTTTTGTGAGCTTTTCTTTGGCTTGAGGGATTGAGGGTTCTACTCTTGCTTGGATCAAGAGTGGCCACCAATTCTTTATAGAGGAATTAGTCAAAAACAAGTGAATTATCAATTAATTCAATGTTTTTGGCTCTGGGCAGGAGTAGAGTAACAGTGCATAAAACACTATTAAGCTTCTACAAAGGGGGAGGCTTCTATTTATAGGAAAAAATGAGCCTCTAACCAAGTAAACTAATTCTAGAATTTTCCATATCAATTTAGTCAAATTTTGACCATTTTTGGGTGAGTTTAGTTCACTTTTTGGATCCAGTTTTGAATTAGAAGAGAGGAGAGATGAAATATATAATTTTAATGGTTTAAAATTGAAAAGCAATGATGAGAAAAAGGTGCCTACTTCATGAGGGGGAATCCCTATCCTGAGGTGTCAAAATCAGTTTTTTAACTATTTTCCTTGGTCCTTTTTCCACTCTTCATCTTATGTGAACATTAACTCATTTTTAGGGGTTTTTTTTTATTTTTCAATTTATCTCCTCCCTACATTTGGATTAATCTTATTGGTCCATAGGAACCTTAATCTAAAATTTTCAGAAAATCTGGACCCTTAGGATAAGGCCTTTTGATGAACAAATTATAATTTATTTCTAATGCACCTTCTGAAATTCTTTTTGAACTTCTGTTTTAGGGAAATTTATTTTAATAAGAAGAGATATTTTTCCATCTAAAAATATCTAAAATTGAATAACCTCTCTCTAGAACATTTTCTCTCTCTAAGCCAAAATAGGTAGAAACAAGATCTTTTATTATTGTGAAGAGGGGATTGATTACAGGGGAAGATACTGGACATCTTGAGGGTTGGGGAGTAATCTTACACTCATCATCATCAGGAAACATCACCATATGGCCATAATCCCAAGGCTACACATGGGCCTTGTTAGTGCAACGGTTCCAACATGAATGCATGCATGCATGCATGCATGCATCACAAAAGCGTGCCAATGATCTTGTTGCAAGGGTGCTTGGATCCCATGGTTTGTGACCACAGATTATATGCAAAGATTGAGACTTCTCAATAGTGGCACAATTCTCCTTTTCACATCTCCCAATTTAATCTCCCAAAACACACGGGCATTCCCGTTCTTTTGAAGGATATGAGCATTGTGGTTGCTCCTTCACACAAGTTGGCGACAAAAACCAACCACATTCTCGATGCACACTTTAAAGTGGCCCCATTTTTGTTTAAATGTTCATGTGTCAATGTTCCTTTTACATTTGCTTCTGCACCATCATGGTCTCCCTTTCCATGCTCTATTCCAAAGAAGAACCAGCTCATCTCCATCCCTGTCAGTCCAACATATCTTGCAACAAAATAGAAAGGCCTAGCAACCTTGAACTGTGAGGCCGCACCATCTAACCACACCCAATGTTGTTTCAGAGAGACACCTTATCTTTGTAGCCAATTAGAATGTAATATAAAGTAATTCTGGACAAATAATGTGTCATGCACCTTGGCATCTAATATGAATAAGTGGATTGTTTTGACTACTTCCCCTGCCTTCTGTCGATAGTATGTTATGTGTACAAAAATGGTTACTTAACTCGAGTACCAATGCATGGACTCATTTTTCTCCTTGAATACATAATTCTTTGCAAAATCTACAAACAACTAAGAAAACCACATCATCAGGAAATTTAAGTATACATTCCTTGATTTGTTTTGCTTGCCATTTGGCAATGTAGTTATATGTGATGAAGAGCTTGAGCTTTGAAAGATCCCTGCCCCCTCCGTGCAACGAATTCGGGGGTGCTAGCAGCAGAAGTAGCACTTCTTGCATAGGGCAAAGCCTCTCACTCGGATCCTTGCCCACAAATTTTCGGACAAGAGACTCCCTCCCTCTCTCTCTCTCTCTCTCTCTCTCTCTCTCTCATCCATCAAATACTACCCCTCCACCATCTATGCATCTATCAAATGCCTCTATTGCCTAGTGTTGTAGAGGCCATCTCTACGCATTGGTCAGACACCTCTCCATTGTGTTGTGGTTTCTAATAAGAGCCACCATCATGGAGGCCATAGCTAAGAGGCCATATTGAAGGTTGCATTTGAAGCTTAAGAATGAGTTTTCTTTAATGATGGTGGAAGAATACACATACAGAGAGAGAGAGGGAGAGAGAGAGAGAGAGAGAGGGACCCAGGGAGGGAGAGGGAGGGAGGGAGAGAGAGAGAGAGAGAATTTTTTTTAATAAATTTAAAAAAAAACCCACGCTCCTTATTTGGAGTCTTCATCATTGTGCTTACACACGCAAGGGGAGGCATGCCTCTTTCAACCATGTAATGTTACAATTATTGTTGCCGCTCCCAATTAAATAACTTTAGCTCTAATAAAATATAGATATTTTAGTTGGATTTTTATATGTTACAATTTAAACAACTTGGACTTCCTTCAATATCTTTGTCTAGGAGCCTTTTCTTTTTTTGTGCATTATTTTGTAGATCTAAGTCCATAAGCCAATCCACCATATATTTATTTTTGTAAAAACAACTTGGTCTTCCTTCAATATCCGTGTCTAGGATCCTTTGCTTTTTTTGGTGCATTATTTTGTAGATCTAAGTCCATCCAATCCACCATATATTTATTTTGTACATCTAAGTCCATCCAATCTAAGTCCATCCAATCCACCATATATTTATTTTTGTAAAACAAGAAGTGCTTGGAAATAATCTTAATCGTTTGGCATTCTTTGATTGTGTTTGACTCAACTTCTTCAGTTATGAAAGGAATTGGGACCTTGACCATGTATGCATCTTGCATATCATGTATTAATCTTTACCAAAGCAAGACCACATGTATATCCTTGGACAAAGTCTAGGCCGGAGATTGCGCCTCGTCACATTTTTTAGTAGAAAACAAGAAGAAGAGAGAGAGAGGGGGTTGGTTGGGATTAATCTATTTTTAATGGAAAAAAGATCCCTCTATAAGTTACCAAAAAAAATAGCCTCCGAGGCGAAGTACAAACTTGACTTCATATATGGATCAAGAATCAAGGAACAGAATGAGGGGGAAGGATGTACTCCCAGCTCGTCCCTCTATGTGAGGAGGCTATCTCCTACGCCGGGGGGGGGAGGGGAAAATAACCACATAGGTGGTCTATAGTGCCAAGCTGGCCTACCACCACCACTATCAATAAGAAAGGGACCAAGCAACCAAATCCTCAGGAAGGCTTCTCAAAATGCTTATGCATGCGGTCTGAACCACCTTGAAGCTTTCCCCAGCACACCACTGGCCACCACAAAGAGTATGAATGATATCAACCCAGATGCTCTTGATGGACTCCGATCTAGGGTGGAGTGAGGTGTCTTTTGATGGACTCTTCTCTAGGAGGGCAAAGTGAGGTGCCTTTGATGGCTTCACTCCATCGAGCTCTCCAGATATTCCATGCAGCAATACTACTATAAATCTTTAATTTTTGGTAAGAAATTGGAGTCTCGTGTGACCAATAGATGGGGATGGGACTAGCATGATAGAAATACAAAGGTGAGAGACTTGAGGCTAGTCCCCCACCCTCCTCCTCATATGACATGAAAGCTTCAATGCCTTAGTGGCCCAAGAAATAGTGACTAATATATCGGGTTGGGATTAGCACTATAGAAATATGAAGGTGAGAGACCTGTAGGGCTAGTCCCTCATCCTCCTCCTCATATGTCATGATGGCCTTGGCGCCTCAATGGCCTAAGAAAAATTCCCCACATAATAGTGTGGGAAGGGGCCCTATCTATAGTAAAGATGTGGAGGATCCACTACCAAACTTACTGAGACTTTGGGAAATCCCAAAGAAAATGATGGCGGGACTCCTTCCACACCTCAGACGACATAAAGCTAGCCTACCTCCAATGGCCAACCAGGTGCCAAACCACTCCTATGTGCCAGCTTTGATCTTCCACAATGAAAGCTATCCCACAACCTCTTCCACAAATATGAGAGAAAATGCAGTGATGAGAGGCCGTGGGACTACCAGTGTGTCAAGCTTTTTGGAGCTCCCTTAACCTTTAGCATCTGAATTCTATGACCCAATTGTGTAGTGTATGTAGAAAGGGGGATACCAAGATTCTCCTCCTTGTCCTTTGGATCATGCCATGTCTACTCTCTTGAGTCCCATTAGAGGGATAACAAGTCACCCCTCCCAAATCCATAAATGCCAAAGTCTCTCTCTAGCCACCTTGGTCGACTCATTTGTATGAAAACCAATCAGCGTCACCCTCTGCAAGATGCATCCCTTGAAATCCTCCAAGGAGTGCTTGACTCTCTCTAGTCTTCCAAGGTCCAATAGAGAAGGTGAGTAAGGCAGAGCTCTCATCTATGCTATGAACTACCAAAGCTATATCATGCCTAGTGAGTGAACACACCCAACCACCACCACTGCAAGGAGGAGGGTCCGATATCAGGGCCAGTCACTCTAAAGGGATCGAAAAGTCAATGTTGAGGCTAAGTCTATCCTTGCCCCATATTCTAGGCTCCTCTCCTATTTGGGGATAGATGTCTGAATGTAAGACAATCTGTAAAAGTGAGCTAGCAAGACTCAAAGCTCCCCACATGAGACATGTGGGCAAGCCCCAAACCTATGAACACTAGGCAAGTGGACTAGGTCAATCCCATAGATTTCCAACAGTTTTTAGTCACAATGCTCACGCCAGCACCACCATCAAGGATTCCCTTTAGAGTTAACCCCTTTTGGTAGTAATGGGGAGGGTTGCATTAGATTCGTCCCCTTCAAAGTACTATCCCAACTTGTTAACAGGTATTTCCACGACCAAGTTTTCATCTAGGTTGGGTTGTAGATCCCAATGTTCCTCCTCATCTTGAAGCATGTCGGCTCTATCCATATTTGCAAATTGTGGTAGCCCCGCCTTTAGTTCTCCATTGAGAAATGCCCGAAGAGCTAAGAATAGCTCAGGATCTCCATATAATTTGGATATGATCGTGGTTCTGATTTCAGAGGACATGAAATCCATTAGCTTAGACACATTCAACGGTACTTTTCGAGACATCGCCCCTTGACTAGGGACTGGTGAAGATGGAATCACTTCCTCTTCAATGGGGTCAGGCATTCCCTCACTAAACATTCTTTCCAGCAAGAAGGGTGTTTGCCCACTTCCGGATGTCCTATCCTCACTTTCTTCCCGAATGATACTAGGTATAGCTAACGGTTTATGGTTCCGGTGAGGTTGAACTTGCGTAAGAAACAGTGTCTGGAATTTTGATTTTTCTCGGGTTTGGCTCCAGTTCTCCTTGTGTTTCTTCCACCAAACCCCTTAAGTGTTGCACTTATTCAATCTCCTCAACTGGGTTTGGGTAAGTTCCAATCTTTTTCTTGAGGGTTTTTGGCCCACGTGGCTTGTCTTGGGGAGTCTCAGTCAGTTTGGGTGGTCGAGAGGGTATTAACTGACTTGGTTGTGGGGCCGAGGAAGTTTTCTTCTGTTTTCCCTTATTTAGGTACTCGCTTGATTCTCCTTCATTGAGCTCCCGAGTGGGTTCCTCCCTTAAGGTAGTGGCTTTGGTCCCCATGGTTTCTATTGAATCAGAATCATCTTCAGGATCATTCATATACACGGGGTCGTCTCCTGTCCCTATGTTAGTCTTTGAACTGGGCTTGGAGCTCGTGGCATTAAGCGATCTCTTTCGTCGTGTTTTCTTTTTCTTTGCCTGAGCGATTGATGCAGTATCCCTCTCTTCAAGAATGTAGTTTTGATTTTGAAGCATTGACCGTGTAACTACATTCGCGGGTACAACAGGTGTGGTTCCTCGTGCTTGGTTGGTGACCTCAACCAAATTCAATGGCGTAATCTTGGGTGCATTAGGATTATGTGGACATTGAGCGATCAAATGATCTATGCCACAATGATTACATGTAAGTACCGGCATTCCCGATGTGCTCCCTTGATTTGGTTGCATTTGAGTAGCGATCTTCTGTAGCCTATTAGGGCACTCCGCTACATGATGCGGTCCACCACACTCATAGCATTGAAGAGGTGGTCTCCTCACCAAGGTATTAAGGTTTTGCTCTCTTGTGGCGAGAGCAGCCGCTTGATATACAGGCTTAACTTGCCCGAAATGATCCTCCATGTAGTACTGGGGAATCATTTCAAACGTATCAATCCCGTATGGAGCAGTGGGGTCTATCTCCTCTTCATAATCCCCACATGCACTATGTGACTCACAACCCATCTGGTTCATAGGGGTAATCCTTGGATGTGGAGGTTGTGGTCCTAGCACTGGCGGTGGTAACGGCATAGACTGGACCACATTTGGATTCCTTGGAACTATGTGCTGTGACGGTTGCTCGACAGGTTGTGCAGGCATTAGCGCGGGTACTTGAGGTGTGTTTGACCAGGCTAGTGGTGCCTGATTTGCCAACATTCGCTTAAGTACTAGGCAATCTTTAGATTGATGGCCATACTTACCACATGCATTGCAATTCCCATTGAATTTGACTCTGAATGTGGGACATTCACTCGTGCTATGTGGTCCTAAGCACACCGAACACCATTGTTGCTCTCTCCTTGGGTACATATGGCTATTCTGAGGAGCTCGATTACCCCTAAAGTATTCTTGGAGAGCCTTAGTAAGGTCGGTCACAGACATTTCAGATATCTTGGGCTCCTTGGCAATAGGTTTTACTGTCATTGGCTCGTGCCCAGATACTTGCAAACTAACGGATTTTGTTTCTGAAGACACCCTTTTACCTGCAATCATCAAGTTGTCTTCTAAATGGATTGCATTGGCAGTGACTGCTTCCCACGTTGTAAGACCTCTAATGACTATGTCCTCGTGGCGCAATCCTCGGATGAATCTATCGAGGAGTTGGTTGTTATTGAAGCGTTCATCGGGAGTGCAGCGAGAATTTAGATGCTTCAACCGACTTATAAAGTCTCTCACTGACTCCCCTTCCTCGCGTTCAGCTTTTTGGAGTTGAGATGCTACCCCCCAAAGCACACCCTCACGTATGTATTCTTTCAAGAACAATCTCTTGAGAGTGGGGTAGTGAGTGCGCTCTTCAACCCTTAAGGTTCGATACCAATCTCCGGCCTTCCCACTCAAGGTTAAGCCTAAGGCTTTACATTTATGCAGCTCATTGTGCTCTTCCAAGGAATCACACACGTGTTCAAAGACTTCAATGTGCTTCCTAATGTCCTCGTTACCACTGAAGTTTTGAGTGAGCTTAGCCACTTGTACTGCCTTGCTTCTAGGTTCTCTCTCAGGCATGCCCCGCATGTTTTCCGCAATAGATCGTCCGATCGTCTGAGCAAACGCTGCGAGATCACCTAGGTGAGCAGACATAGCTAGTGGAGGCACTTCTGGGATAGCATGGCTGATAGGAGTTGGCGTTGGTCTGAGTATGTTGGCAAATGACGTAGGATATGATATGTGGATAGGCCTAGCTCCTCTTGGATAAGGAGGTCGTGGAGCATACGCCATTGGCATACTAACAGGCGTAGGAGCTACATGAGCATGAGTAGCGATAGGTACATAGGGTCGATAGGCACTGGCACGCACTGTTGTAGGTACTGTTCCACTAGGTAGTGGTGTCGTACTAACTACAGTGGTAACAGGTGCACTTTCTGTCATGCTCATCATTGGGGTAGGCATTGTGGATTCCTTAATGGAAAGTTGAGCCAAGGTTGGAAAGCTAAAGTTACTGCTCGTGGGCTCAACCTGCATTGGGACTCCAGGCGAAACAACATATGAAGGGTCTATGGGACTCACCGAGGGAGTCTCCAATTGTGATAGGGTTGGTTGTTTGGCCTTGCCCGTATCCAAAAATCTCATAGGGCCAGTGGAAACTAGGTTCACTCCCCTATTTTGCCTCTCAAATTGGATAATTCTATGAATCACCTCACATATCATGTGTTGTTGCTCCTCTAGATTAGTGGCGCTAGATGTAGATCATAGGACTTCTAACCAACCTACATGGTATGTGTAACCTGTGTATAGGTCAGTTAGAGTCTCTGTGTGTAGATCATATTCCCAATTTTCATTGAGAAATATCCCATCTAGACTTGGTGTGCCAAACGGTTCTCTTGAAGTGGACGCAATGTCACTTCTTATGGATTGGCTTCTAGGAACCTCTACTTTAGGAAGAGCATCGGAATGTGGTAGCTCAGTAGGGCCCTCATTAAACGAAGTGGGTAGAATATCTACATGGACACTCTTTGGGAGGGTAGGGTCTACATGAGATATGAATGGCGAATCCACTACCCCACCTTCTTCATTTACTTCGCTTGTCGCATGTTCAGAGCGTGTAGCTCTACTAAAGGTCTCTATTAGACGATAAACATGCTAGATCCGGGTTGTGGGGCCCAACCTGGCATGTTTTGGCTTGTCTCCTCAGGGTTCTTGGTAGGGTGCCCTTCCATGGCTTCTGAGTCAGAGGACGAGTCACTATCCACTATTCGTGGATCTTGGGTTGCACTCCCTTGGGTTCCAGCTGAAGGCCAAGATGCTAACGTGGAGGGATGGTGTGAGCCTGCGTAGACTGAAACACTTTCTAGTGGTTCAGGCTCTAGCACCCGACCAGAACGTAGATGCATGTGACGTGGGTATCCTACGTGCGTTGGTAACTACCCTTGAAACTCACACAAGTGGTTTCTTAGGTGTTTCGCACCCCGTTTTTACTTGTTTTTAGATTGTTTTTAACTCATTTATGACCCCCTTACTTATGGTCGAACCTGGACTAGGGCGTGTGATAGCTCGAAACGAGCGTATCGTTCAAAGGGTCCTAGTGTGCTTTACAGCACCATGTTCGCCTATCCAGAGCTCTCGTGGTCCTCAAAACAGTCCGTTTTCCTATGGGGGGAAGGGGCAAAAGCCTATTTGCTTGTGGAGGAAAGGGTGAGGGCTTTATCCCACATGCTCACTTTACTCCTTGGGGAGTGGGCTACATATAGGGCACGACTTCCCATAAGCTCTCACTTGAAAGAAAGCTATGGAGGCTCACTCTCCTATATATATATATATCAAAAGACCGAGACCGAGACCGAGGCCGGGGTCGTGGGGTTCTTTCTTTTCAAAAAAAAAATTCCAATTAAAAAATCTTTCCTCTCCACACGTTTGGTTTTTTTTCTTTAAAAATAAAATTTAATTTTTTATTTTTTATTTTTTACGTTTTTTTTTATTTTTATTTTCTGTTTTTTTTAAAGATAAGTTTTCCAGGGTTTCTTTAGGGTTCAGCCTTGGCCGCGGCGCAGTTCGCACACAGCACAGATCTGGGGATTCAGAAACCCCCCCCCCCCCCCCGCACGCAGATAACCAGATAACAGAACGCACGCCCACACGCGGAGTGGAAAAATAACAAAAGAAACAGAAATGCAGAAGACAAATTACAGAAACAGATTGCAAAACACAGAAACACCTCAACAACAAACACACAGTCGCTTTCCTGTAGTGCAGATTAAACTTCACGCAGCAGCCGAGCTGCAAACTGGAGCTTGGTGCAGAGCAACTCCCCGGCAGCGGCGCCAAAAATGTGCGCTTTTGCCGCACAGGTCGTAGCTGGGGACTGGCCAGACACCGTATGCAAGCCACGAATGGCTGCAAGCATACAACAAGGAAACAGAATGCCAAAGAGTGTGTCACTCACCGCTCAACCGCCGCCTTGAAGGATTCCCGCGTCGCAGTGAAGAAGGAGCCGCCATCGCCGCTCTACCGCCTCTCCGCCGCCGTGCCGCTACACAGTGCTCGATCGCTCTCTCACTCTCACTCTCTCTCTCTCTCTCTCTCACACACGTAGGAGAAGGAAACCAAAGAGATAAGGCAAGAGCACTCTTGTATTCACAACACATGAGAATGAAGATTTTAGGGTTACATTTGACTCTTATAGGTGACTTGGCCGTTCACACTTGGGCGCCCATACATGGCCGGCCGATCCTAACCCTTATCCTACTAATATTCAAGGTGCGCCTCTCATCGGCGATCACCCAATCCCTTCATCCTTAACATATGGTGCCGACAAGCCCGGCCCATGACTCAAAATATTTAAATTAATGACGTAAAACATAGTACGTCTCAATGTCCGTCATAGGTTAACATTGACCTTGTGTGTGGGGAAGGGGCCAAAAGAATGGGACCAGAAGGTGTGATTTCTCCCCCTCCTAAATGGAGAATGTCAATGGGTCCACCAACTACTGCTCTATGAAGCTCCTGTCTACTGAGGCACCTTTGAAAGCACTGTGGACCCCCAAAAACTTAAGTGTTCCATGAGACAATCCACATAACTAAGATCTATGGAAGGTAAAATTGTTTAAATTGCTCTCCACTAAAGAGTCTTGGGCATGAGTTTTGATAGATCTTGAGTAGTCGCTATTAGTCCTAGGGAGAAGCCATGCCAAATGGGCATGAATCCTAGTGGAGCAATTTTTTTTAGCCCCAGAATATGAATACTTTGGACTCCACTTATCATAATGTAGGTATTTATAAGAGAGGGGAAGGTTTACTAACACTAAAACATGAAGAAACAAAAAAAAAACATCTCCAACTGGAGGACACCAACCACCCAACTCCATTTGAGCCAAGGGTGAGAGGTGGGTAAGCACGTCAATGATATGCAAATTATGCAAATGGTGTGAGAGATCTATTGCCTATCATGAATAGTGGCATCCGACATTCACTCCATGCTGCAATCTATCCCCTAGCACTACTGCACGTAGGGGAAAGGAGAAAATTATTGTGCCACTCTCTGGGGTGAAAGGCCTGGAGTAAGGTAACACCACACATATATGAATGGGAGCCACCATCGCTGCGAACCAGATAATTCGACGGGAAGGCATCAGAAAAAACTGCAGTCAGCAGGTTGCCCCAACACTCTGGTGGGTTGGCTAGCAACTCTCAAGGGAGAGCCCACAAACCGTTGACGGTCATCTCTACTGGCTTTGTGAAATGATTAGATTAAACAACGGACTGAGCTAGGCAACTTCCTCCCTCTAGGTTAGGCATGACAGGAGGGCGGTAGGAATGCTCCAAAGAGGAAGAAAGGGGGGGGGGGGAGGGGGGGTTCGATCAAGTTAGAGCAGAGGGAGATGAAAGCGGGAAAGTTGAAGTATAAGGTAGGGGTGAGGGTGGGGGTGGGGGGGAGGGGGGGGATGATGGAGGATGGGTAAGGGGCTAAGAAGGAGGGCTCGTGCGAGAAGGGTTTACCTCTATCGGGGGGGTGCTGTGAGGTTAAACCTGCTGAAAGCTTTGAAGGGTCAGAGAGCCTTGTAAGAATTTGAATCCCTGATGAGGGGTCGCAAAGAGAGACAAGGCAATGGTCTCAGATGGGAGGGACAGAGGAAGGTTCCCCAAGGGTGCTAGGGAAAGGAGGAAGGCATCAATCTTGGGACTACTAAGTTAAATGCTCATATAAATGCTTGTATAATAGTTCTCTGACACAGCCAAATGCTCGTATAAATTCTCGTACAACAGTTCTCTAACACAACCAAATCCTCATGTGTCTTACTAGCTTGGCAAACTCTCTACAAAATAGGGTCCCTCTCAAGGCAAGGAAGCGATATGGCATGAGACATGACTCTAGAGAGGCTATGTAGATACATAGGATAGAATCCCGGCCGTCCGAATAAGAACCAAAATGGTGGTGAAAAAATTCTCTCTCGATAGCACCACCTATCATCGGGAGGAGAGGAAGATATTCCTTCCTAAGACCTGCAAAGTACACTATCACAACAAAGCTTGATGAGACACCAGCCAAAGGGTCAAATGCTGGGTTGTAGCCATGCTACCACCTTGCAAACAAGGCATGGGTCATACGTAGTGCAATGGGAACTCAGCTACTATAGGGGGTGAGGATAAAAAAGTGGAGCAATGGTAAGAACTAAAGCGAGGGAGGAAGATGAAATGGAAGAAGACCGATGACTAAGACATATGCAGGCCACGACAATAGCATCGTGGAGGTGGCAAGCGGGAGATGAGGGCGGGGAGGCAAAAGAGATGGTTAAGGCGAGAGACAAGGGTGGAGGCACTAGCATGGGTAGCAAATGCACAATGCGGAGAGGCTCTAGCAGCTCGTTCGTTGGTTGCAAATGGAATTTCTATTGTTGAGATCAATTTTATATAAGTTTAGAAATGAAATCACATCATTGATAGCACTTTTATTCTTAGGTATAATATTTTATATTATAAAGGACCCATTTTCAATCCGACTCCTTACATAATACTAATGGCAAGATATCTTTCACATCTCTTTCTTAAGATGCTTTCTATATTTCTCACTAGATTAAAGAACAAAGAAATATTTTAGTGCCCTTTCTTGCCACTAGATCTTCCTAGCCTTTAAAAAACCCTATATACCTAAAGTCAAGATTTATGCATGTCATAAGTGTTGTTGTGCATGCTACATCCCATTTAAAACTTAAAACCCATAAACGAGTTATTTTATTTATATATTATAGAATTCTCACTGGACCTTACGTACTTTTTGAAGAAACAATTAAAAACTCACAAATGAAAACTCGTAAACGAGTTGTTTTATTTACCTATTACAGAATTCTCACTGGACCTTATGTACTTCTTGAAGAAATAATTAAAAGCTCACAAATACATCAAAGATTAAAGCATAGAATTGAATCAAATTAATATGATAGAGTATAACATAGCATAAAATAAGATAAATAGAACATCACCATCAAGACACTATTGGGTGCAATCTCTTGCCTAATGCATGTAGCTCAACTCCCACTATATGAGTATTTTGAGAATTATATTCAATATATATAACCCCTTAAGGAGCTATTAATACTTATGTGTATAAAATTAGACTTGCTTTTTCACTTTTACAAAATAGCTCAAACACTAGAGCTTATTCACACACAAAGTGTAAATAATTAAAACTCTTCTAACATATATGCTAGGAATATAGCAACGCCATACACAAGCGTGCATATATGATTTGTACAAACATTAAGCACGTAATAACTCATAAAATAACCTTGGACGTATTTGCACATGTAATAACCTTGTGCATATTCACACATTCCATTTATTAAGTTGATTTCTACACATTTAATCAAGAATATTTTTCTATTATTATGCATCAAAAATATGATAAAATATATACTTATATAACAGTCCTCCCATTTGAGGCCACAACTGTCCTCAACTGTATAGAAAAAATCGAACAACATAAAATGCTACAACATCGTGCTCGTTGTGCAAGGTAAACCCAGAGGCACAAAGACATGGCTCAAAGGCTCGGTGAGCATGGATTGCAATAATAAAACTCATGCGACACCTAAATCGAAGACTCTTGCACTCATCATTAAATCACAAATAATAATACGAAATCATATGATAGACAAGATTCCTTATGTGCGACACGCATTGCTCATCACCTCTCTCTCAAATACAAACACACTAGTTGTTTCAATTAATTGCCCTCGTCTCTATAATTAATCCCAATATGAAACATTGAGATAAGCACAAACACAACATACACTTAACACTTGTTTTACTACGATGAGAGTATCATTATACACATCATCTAGTATGGAGTGTATTGCCACTTGTTACACTTTCTATTAGCATGGCACATCAATTGCATAAACCACTTGTTACACTTTCAATTAGCATGGCACATCAATTGCATAAACCACTTGTTATAGTACAATTATCTAGCATAGTCTACTTGTTTCACTTTGACCACAATACAATTGTCAAGCATGGCACTACTTGTTACACCTCACACTCATAAAGCATGGTCTCAAACTATACCAATAACACTAGGTAGCTAGTATTTAATGTGAGATCACCCATGATACCAATTCACTAGCATGGTATGCTGATGTCTGGGCGCCTCCGTTCAGGTAAAGGATGGACATTATGTAACATCCCTCCTGCTTGAATAGATAATTGACCTTCGTTAAGTGTTTGCTTATTACGAGAAAAGGAGATCAATTATCTTATAACATATAAATTCGAGTATCTTCTTATAACAAATAAACATTGTATCAATGACTTCTATGTGTAATAAATTCTAGTGTCCCATACCACCAAATATTATCTCACATAAATCTAGAGATAAGTATGAATAGAAATCCTTCACATAAGATTAATCTTGTGTCGCATGTCACAAGACTAATGCATAGGATTTGCGACAAGGATATCTCTTAGCAATTAAGATCAAGATGGATTTAGTGAAGGCATGTAATCTTATGTTTTTTTTTTTTGGGTGGTGTTTCATTGGGAAAAAACGTTGCAGAGTGATCCTTGAGTTGCTTGCATGTTTGTGTGTAAATATAATCTCAGAATACCCTTGAAGTACACATTCGTTGTGTAACGTCAAACCAACAAGCAAACACACTAAAATTAAAAACATTTAAAAGAGAAACTTAAGATAAAATAATAATTACAATAACAACAAACTTGAGAAATTAAGATTTACAGTGAAATTGGGACGTCCACCCCACTCAACTCCTCATTGCACCATAACCTTTGATCCTTTTAACACAATTTAATGTACACTACCGTTTTCCACAACTTAATGTACACTACCATCATTTGGCATTTTTTAATTAGGGTTGAGCTTGACAACAATACGGGTACTATATTGGTACATACAAGAAGGAAGACGGACTATGGTCAGTCTTTGGACTTCATTTGTTGGCTTCTGCTACCCTGAAAAGCCTACCCAGGCCATCGTTTCTCCATGCTGCCGCTTTGCCACCGGCAGGTTTACTGAAGTCAGCTGTTGACATGCTGCGTGTGCGCACCCTCTCCATGATGAGCTGTTTGCCAGTGTGATCTTCATCATAGCCAATCACCTTTCAAAGAAATAAAGGTTACTTGAGTTGCCTGGATGCTCTGATTAGAGAAAACAAACAAGCAACAATAAAGCACACTTGCCTGGGATTCCATTTGTGAGTCATCAAAAGCAGACAAGTCTCGGGCTGGAGATCCAAAAACTTTTGGCTTTTCTGCCTTCTCACTGGACCTGGCAACAAGGTGACATGCAGTTACGAATCCAAAGCAGCAGAAAATAGATGAGCCTAACGGGAGGTATGTGTATCGCCAGCAATACATACATGCTTTGCAGCTTTGACCGTTTGAAGGGGGGATCTTCTCTCGTTCTTTTCAGTGTCGTGTGCTCTGGAGAAATCTGCAGTATTGACTGTTAATGTTCAGCAATACAAAAAGCATAGATTCAACATAACCGAATAGCTGTAAGGAGTAGCTACCTCTTGGTCAATCCCTATATTTCTCAATCCATCATTGCACTTTATCTGCAGAAACACCACATTTACAAAAGCACAGAGAGAGCACATGGTTACTTTGCATAAATCACATCAAAACCCTAGTCAACAAAAGAGCTATGTAATGAAGCCATCATACTCTGCTTGTTTGAGCAAGTAGTCCCTCAATTGCTGCAGCAACATCTGAAGAATTATGATTCTCCTTCTCAGAAGCAACCACCATCTGCTGCTCTATCTCAGCAGGATCTCCAGACTCATTTGCAGTAGGGTATTGGATGTTCAAAGGCCTTCCAACATCACAAGTTGTAGTGATGCAAGGACAATTTGACCCTGCCTTGGCATTACTGTGGTCTCTTTTCACCTCTTCTGTTGATAAGTTGCCCTCTGGATAAATGTTGTTGTGCTTTGTATCATCACACCCTGACCATCGAACTGTATGTTCATCCCACGGATCAAGGGATAACGCTGCATCCTGTGGGGATATAGTCTGCATACTAAGAACATATTTGTTCCTTTCTGAAAGGTGAGCAACACTTGCATCCACTAGCGAAGGACTTGTTTTAGCAGGCCCTGTTGAGACAATTTTCGCCTCTACCAAAAGAAACATTCAAATTATTACTGAGTAGCCTACATACTACAGAACTATCTAAGAGCACTGAAAGGTTTTAAAGAAACCTGGCAATTGTTTTGGCCGGAAAGTTGCCGTTTCAGCAGCCCATTGGGAACCTATCTCTCCTGATGCTAAACGAGCAGCTTGACTAGGGCATTGTGTCATCCCAAGAAAACCTGCATCTTTCTCAGCTGCTGAGAGCTCCCTTGGTTGAAAATTTGTCAAAGGTAGAACTTTGTCCTGGGCATCCCATAACATGGCAAACATGAATGTTAGAATACAAACGATGACAGCTGCAGTTGCTTGGGGTATTTGGGGCACAAATTTATGCAAATAGCCCCAGGGAGGAGCCCTGTTCATAGACATTGTGAGCTCACCTCTGATACACACGCAAAAAGCCACTCAGCTGTTGTTACTTGCATGCCCCACTTACATGCTGCGTCGTACTTCTGCCCATCTCTGACTTTACACAGCAAATGAGTGACCTTTTTGTTCAGTTTCTCTGTCAACTTGGCTCCAAGAACAAAGCATAAATTACGCAACAATATTCTATCCTTATCTTCGTATTGAGACACGCAGAACCGTAATGCTTGGAAGCCAGGGAGCGGAACTTGACATTGGAGAGGCTGATAAAGTACATGGCTTTCAAGACTAAGGACCTGCTTTTCCTACAAAATCCCCACCAAAGAGTATGAGAGATGATGATGATTTAATTGAGGATTTGCAGACAAAAGTCTTCCATTCTAGTTATGCAGACATGATCATGGTTTTGTATTTGATAGCAAGGACTGTACTAAACAAGAAAGAATTATAGAAGACTATCTCGAAAATAAAGCAATTACAGACAAAACTTGCTCTTAGAGGAGGAAGGGATTATATACATTTTACACGTGCCAACTTAATGTCTGACTACTCTCATCATGCGTGGCATGCAACACACGCTACTAGATCCCTGCTTATATCATCAGTGCCTAAGAGTGGGTGCAGATCAAACGTAAAGAGAGAATGTCTTTGTGCTCACAGATTTCCATACAAATATGATATGCATGCTGGTTGCTCAACCAAACTCTATATTACTTTACATTCTAAGGACTCGTGGTAATATTTCAGACACAATTCAGTGTCCTTTGGTCTCAGCACATCCATGGCCAGCTCGGGATAGGAGCTGGCCGACTTGAAAAGATGCAAAAATATGTGCCTTGCATTTTCACACGTGTGCCTCCTCTATGATGGGCGCCTATGCCTGGTCTCCTCTCTTCATCTTCTCCCTTCCCATTTGGCCAACGTGCTGAAACCAGCCCATGGCCCCCCCTCCTCCATGATCCCAAGAATGGTGCTATGCCTCATACGGGTTCACACACGATGGTGCTCACTAGACCTGGACCTATGACACAGGCAGGTGCTCGTTTACCCAGCCAACTAACCTTATAAGTGTGCCCAGGACACCAACACATCATCCAAGAGGATTACATCATTTTGTGGGACATGCATGACTCACCCTGACACACACTGCGGTGGCACATTGGCTGACATGTCCCTGGACAAGGGCTCACAAGGGATCAGGTTTCCAATCACAGGGTCTTGCAATTTCGTGTACAGTCATGCCCATGGCGTCCAATTGCTGGAGGATGAGCATATAAATTTAAGAGTATCAAGTGTGATGCCAAAAACCAGCTCCATACATGCCTGCTGGCTGAATAGTGAGGAAGGACTTTGTTTGGACCTACTGGAAATGTGCTTGGAAGCATTGCCTCTCCAACCATACTAGTGATGCGACAAACCTCCCTATGCTCCTCGTTTCGTGAGGAAATTTACATGCACACCCCCCCCCCTCCCCCACAAAACACACACAGACAGAAGCAAGAAAAGCAACCCCAGATGTACAAACAGAGTGCAGGCATGTACAGTCAACCGCTGCAATACAGATTTTCATTCCTCAACAAAAGCATTTATGGATCACACCTGCAATCTTACCTCTAAACAAAACCGTATCCAATGACTTGAAATAGGTTTTGCATGCATCATCATCGCTGAAGTCAGCTTGGTTCCATGGCTGACCACAAGAAAGTCGATTCTTTTATTGGCATCCTTGCATGGCCCATCCTCCCTTTCCATCAAACCACCACCTTCAACAACCCATTGCACTATCTCCTCTCTCTGCAACAATAACAAACATAGGTTGAGTGAAACTTTTACATTTCTTAAAAAGAGTGTGCCTTAGAATGTGATATTTCTAATGTCAAGTATATTCACAAATCATAAATTTTTGCTTGAAATATTTTAAGACAAAAGTTAAACTTCTCCACGATACTAGCTTTGCTACAATTGGGGGGGACAGATAACACTTGATCCATTATTTAAGAAGCCAAGCACAAATAGCAAATACTGTATAGCTAAAAGCCTTTGACACACTCCCACTAGCTTTGATGAACAATCTAGAGGTCAAGCAGCTAGTATTCTGGGCCATTTTCACACTAAATGATTAGATCAGTCGTAGAAGGTGCACAATTAAGCAACCCTTCAGGGAGATACATGGCACTATTAGGCCCTCTTCTCCCCTACATTCCTCCACCTCTACATAGATGAGCTGGCTCATTTTGTTAATTCGTTTGGAGAGTCTTGCTCTACACTGGCAGAGACAAAAGTCTCTGGCATATTGTATGCGGATGTACTTCTGAGTCTCTAGAGGGGCTCTAGGAGGGTAGATACTTGGGGGTTCACTTATTACATGCATTCAGAATATCTATTAAGGAGATTCATGTTTCACTACACAAAATACACGCCTGAACACTATCCCAACACCAGCAGAACAAGCAGTCACTGAGAAGTAAGCTCTAAAAGACCAACTTGCAACAATAATGCAATATTGTAAAGGCAAGATCATTTCAAAGAAGGCTTCCAATAGAGGCTGCAGAGGCTTTTTGTCAGGAAAAAGGCAACATTGAACAAAGAGCCTCGACATTTGCTTGCAACACAAAGAGGCTGGAGGGGGACCAACAGTAGCAGTGCCAACTTGTGCCTGCAACCAAAGAATGTGACAAATGTCACCTGTGGTACACAAAGGATACCATGTAATGGCCCGTGAGCAAGTGCCATGTGGCAATGATGACATGGCAGTGTGACAAATGGAAGGTTGTGGACCTGGTTGACAGCAGTAAAACAAACCGACCAGTCGCATTGGTGCATATATATATGTGGCTAGCCAAATCGTCATAATCATAAGCTTTCTTTAGCATTGGACTTCACATAGCATTTCACTGTAGGTAAGTGCCACAAGTGTATAGTAGGTCACAAGACTGCGATTGACATTTTCACTCAGGCATATCCATTGTACTAGGGTTTTCACCCAATCATCCCGCACAAAATGAGCTGAAACATTAACTTTGCTTGCAAAAGTCTGAAAAGAATCCGTAGCCGAACCAGATTCTTTCTTCGCTTTGGCAAGTCTCTTCTTGCACTCACTAATGTAGTGCCCTTGCTTTTTACAATAGTGACACTTGCCCTCTTTCTCGGGCTGATCTGCATCACTCTTTGCTTTGCTTGATGGTTGTCCACATTCAGCTTTTGACTGATAATCACCATCCTTAGTCTTGCCCTTGCCTTTATCATTAGCAGCAAAGGCATGGTCATTGCCACACTGCATGAAAAAGTTATTCTTCCTCGGTTGTCCCTCTTGCAACAACAAAGTTACAAACCAACCAACCAACTCAAACTGTAGGCATTGTGGGTTACCCCTAAGAGAGAAAGTAGGATAAGTGTGGAAATTCAGATAAGACTCTGGCAATGACTGTAATATCCTGGATACAAATTCTTTTTCAAGAATGACCTTATCAATATTAAGTAGCTGCTCTCGAAGATCTTGAATCTGGGAATGGCTCGCTGAAGCTCTCCCCCCCCCCCCCCCCCCCCCCCCCCCCCCGCCTGCCCTCGCGTTTGCCCCTCTTCCCTGCCTGGCTGTCCTGCACGCCCCAGCGCTGCAGCACCCGCCGCCCCCAGCTCCTGCTCATCCCCTTCGCGCCCTCCCGTCCTCCTTCAGCGCCCCGCCCCCCCTTTCGCCGCCGTCACCTTATCTTCCCCCCCCCCCCTTTTTTTCGCACTGCTTCCGCCTCCCCCCTAGGGCTTTTTTGTCTTCGCCGCCCTACCCCTCCCCTTTTTTTCTGATTTTTCCGTCCCCTGGGGCTTTTTTTCTTTTTTGCCTTCCGCCTTCCCCCTCCGTCCTTTGTGTGCAGCTCGGTTCTTGCAGGACTCTCCGCATTCGCTCCGCCTTCGACATTGCTTCAGACACTGATGGAGGCTCCTCCCGCCCCACCTCAGAGGGACTCTTCCGCAGCCCCCTCGCCCGCCCCTGAGGATACCCCCATCAGGCTTTCTCTTTCGCCAGAAGAGGAAGCGAGCCTCGCCCAGAGGTGGAACGCCTCTAGGCACATTCCACCATCTGCCGTATAGTCGGCACTCGCCCCAGCAGAGGGGAGATTCGGGATCTTCTCCAGGCCCGCCTTCTTGCAGATGTGGGCAAGATCCTGGACGTTCAGCTACTGGGCCGTGGACGTCCTAGCCATGAATCCCCTTGACATCAGGGGTGCTCGGGCATTCTTCAGACCTTGGCAGCATGGCTTTGACCCAGCAACGACCGAGCAGGGAGAGCGCCTTTTCCATGTTACAGTTTGCTTCCCTGGACTCCGCCGTGAGTACCTTCCGCTCCTGTCTAGGCTAGGAGCATTGGTGGGTTCGGTGCTAGAGACTGGCCCCACAGTAGCTTCAGTGGTGGCCAGAGCAGCTGGGCTACCTTCGGTCAGAGTTTTGGTTCCCGACATCTCCTCCCTTCCGAAGGTCATTCAGCTACCTAGGATTAGGGGGGGATGGATTGATCAAAGGGTGGAGTTCTCGGGGCTCCCGAACTAGTGCTTTATTTGCAGGCAGGTCGGCCATCTGGCCAAGGCCTGCCCTCGCAGGAGACCCCGACCTTCACCGCAGCAGCAGACCCCTGATGGCCCGCCCACAGATGCGGCTCGGCAGGCCGCCTCCGGGACACCTGCTCAGGCCACAGAGACCTCGGAGTGGCAGCGTGGACAGGGGCGCCGTCGAGGGAGACAGCCACAGCAGCACGCCCAGAGATCGATGCAGCAGCAGCCCCCAGTCTCAGCATCACTGGATTCCCGTGAGGAACAGTTTTGCTCCCCTCTAGGAGGAGACCCCTGCGAGACGACTGAGGACCAGGAGATGCCAGCACCCCCTCCTTCACCCCCCCACCCCCGTCCCCCCTACCGCCTCGCTTCCACCCTCGCCTCCTCCCGTCCCCGCTCTGATTTCGGCAGCGGCTCCTCCTCCACCCCCCACCTCCCCCCCGCCCGCCTCAGCTCCCCGGGAGGCCCTGGCAGTCCCCTGGCATTCACCTGCAGTCCGGAGGGCTCTGAGCACCGACCTTGCTCGAGCACCGCACAGGAGACTTACCATGCCGATTCGGGCTCCACGAATATCATCTATCCGTAGTCGGCTGAGTCGCCTCGGCACTAGACAACGCTCGGAGGCTTTTGATTACTCCTTCACACGGCTTTTTGGAGCAGAGGGCCCCCATGAGCCAGCACCCATCAGAGTTCATGTAGTGATACCTCCGGCCCGCGGGGAGGAGGCACTTGATTCAGCGGCGGCCTTCTCGTTCCCTCTTTGTGGCCCATGCGACCGAGAGTGGATTCTGGAGCTCGCTCTTAGCACTTTGAAGACTCAGGCAGTTGAGTTTTCTCATCATGTGAGCGATCTGGAGATGACAGATGCGATAGGCCGACTATGGGAGTTGGCTCATTTTTTCTTGGATCCCGGGAGTGTGGATGCCTCAGGGATTCGTCATTTGGTCGTCCGCATAGTGGCAGACTTAGCACGCGACCCTGGATATGTATGCATACACGAGGTTGCTCTGTCT